>NW_008751993.1:136847-152547 GCF_000715545.1 Opisthorchis viverrini | reverse complement strand
GTTTACTTTAGTTTAACTGAGTTTGGTTCAGTTTGAACCCTTTGAGAAGTGAGTTTTAACCAGCGTAACTCAACCACCACGCACATTTGATAGATTGATGTTAGAAATGACACAGGACAGTCGTTATAAGAGCTTCCTATATTGTGAAGGGTCCCTTTGATCAGGAATATAGTAAAGCATGATCTGGCCAACAAATCTGGCTGGAATCGTTAGGTTTGTTCTTGCAATACGCACAGTTTGGACGAACATTTACCAAACACATCGATGTTCAACCGATTGAAATCTGGAACGATTGGTGCGGTAAAACTGTAGAAAGACAAGGTCAAGATGATACACATGACCAGTGAATTCGGGTCAGTTTATATGAATACTTCTGTCTTACATTGAGTGTGTATATGTTTTCAATATTTTGACAACCACTTTCAAATTTCTGTAGACTTAACCTCCGGTTGTTCTGTTTAGAGTGGTATATATCCCGCTTTTTGAGAAAAAGACCAGCCTGTTTTACAAAACGTGTTCGTTTACACCCGCAAGTATTTTGACTAAAATGCCACGGATTACTTGCTGTTGTGCAGTGGGGCTCACAAGGGTCCGACAACCTGGGCTGTCGGTGAAAAGAAAGAAGTTATTCAATGTGGAGTTATTTATTCGGAAATGACAATTTTCCGGTTACGGACCATTGAACAAGGAAGCAAAACTCGATCTGCATCTTAGTTACAACACCTGGACACAGATCTTCGCTCGAACGAGTCTTCCTAATGATTCATTGCCTCCACTCATTCGTCGGTGAAACAAAATCAAATGTTACAAAGTGGCCCTGCGAATTCCGCAACATAATTTCATTTTTCAATCGACGCAAAGCGAAATTCTACAAACAACACATACTACTCGCGTGCCTCCAAGTCAGTAGCATCACCGTTACAACTCTACCCCGTAAACCTCGTTCGCATGCCATCGATCTTCATTTACCTCCGTCATGTCGGCTTCGGCAGAGGATCTACTAGGCCGCTCTTCTTGTGTATCACGCCGTTTGGGAAGCTGATTCCTATTCACCACTTTCGATCCCGACCATCTTGAATTGCATAGAAGATCCCCCGGCGGTCGGTGACGACAAACGGCCCTTGCCATTGACTGCCAAGCTTCCGCGACCCCACTCCACTATTTTCAGGATTCTGTGATCCTAGCACTTGACCATGTTGCCCATGGGGAACGTTCGGATCTTTCTGCTTACCGTGTTCTGCCTAGTCCTTTCCTGAACGGCGGTCAAATTTTCTCGAACTCTCTTTCTTTCTTCCTCTAGCTCCTTCGGAGACAAGCGCATTTCCGGCCAAAACCCAATTTCATGATCAGCCGGAAGGCACGAATGTCGACCGTACATTAACCTAAACCGGGACTTGCCTGTGGTTGACCGCGTGGAAGCACGATGAGCTAACAACATCATCGGCAATTTCAATTCCCAGTCACCTCCTTTGGCCGCAAGCCACTCCTTGGTCTTTCAGTTGTTACGCTCGGTCAGGCCATTTGTTTGCGTGAGGTATGGTGCCTTACTTAGCCGTCTGATACCTAGCTTTTGCGAGCAATTACGAAACTCTTCGCTCTCGAAGTAAGGTCAGCCATCACCACGATGTATTGGTACCCAGTGGTTGTCACCGGTAAGAGGCCCATGACAGCAACTGACCACAACTCGCCGAATTGTGAGACAGGAATGGGTTCCATGGGATGGGTCTCCCCTGTCGTAACCACTGGAATTGCACCAACTTTCCGGGATCCAGTTCGACGACGAGGCCATTGGGTCCAATCATGATCTTGAGGACCTCATTTTCGGCCTCTAGCCATGACAGCCAATCAGCCAAGTGGTTCTCCTTCCCGGGCAGGTGCTGGATTGTACTCCTGCAACCGCAGTGCCCATCTTGCGAACTTCCCACAAAAATCTCTGGTGATCCTGATCCAGTCCAGGGGTTTGTGATCGGTTTCGACATGAAAGCTTTGCCCAAGCAGATATGGTATCCACTTACCCAGGGCCCAGACAACCGCTTAACATTCCTTCAAATTGGTGGAGTGCTTATGTTCAGCGTTGGCCAGGACGCGACTGGCATATTAAGTAACTCCATTCCTCTGCCTAAGGACTGCGCCGATACCGCGATCACTGGCGTCCGTTGCAACAATGAACCTTCCTCCGACCCTGGGATTTTGAGGGTCAGTGGCTGTTCCGACATCCGCGCTTTGACACGCTCCAAAGCTTCACTGCTTCTCCGGTCCATTCGAATTTACGATTTTGGCCGAGCAAATTGTACAGTGGCGCAGCGATCGTGTTGAAATCTTTAAAGAACCGGCTGTAGTATGCTGCTCGTACATGCAACTGCCGTAGGGGCATCTTTGAATTCGGAACAGCACAAAAACTGATCTTTGCCAAGTTTTCGGGCGGTGGGCTAACTTGGCATTGACCCAATTTATGCCCCAGCAGTGTCACCGAAGTCCGAGCGAGCTGTAACTTGGCTTGATTTATCCGCAGGCCAGCTTCCCGAATCCGCTCCAACACAGCTTTCAAGTGAACTACGTGGTCCGGTTCCGAATTACTGTACACAACCATATCGTCCCCGTACACGGCAAAATTATGGAGTCCCTTGGTTACACGAAGCATCAAGCACCGGAATGTGAATGGTGCCCCGGACAAACCAAACGGCATTCGTCTAAATTGATATTGGGTGTCCCCAAAAATAAATGCCGTTTTCTCCCGGTCCTCTTCCTTGATAGGTAGTTGCCAATATCCGGAACGAAAGTTGAGCAGAGTAAAGTAACGGGAATGCTGTAGGGAAGCAAAAATCCCTGCAATCGAAGGCACAGCCACAACCTGATTTACGGTCAGCTCATTCAAGCGCTGGAAATCCACGCAGAATCTGTATTTTCCGTTCGTCTTACTTGAAAGCGCAACTGGGGAATTGTACGCACTGTTGGCTTCTCCGATTATGCCGGACTTCAAAATCTCCTGAATCTGTCTGAGGACTTCCTCCCGTAGATGGAGCGGCAACGGACGGTGGTCATAAGGTCGAAAGCCTTCAGATGACAGAGGAATTTCGTGTTCAATCCACGGACAGTATCCAAACAGACCCTCATCGCCCGTAAACAGTTCGGAATATTCCTCAAACACGGCCGACACACGGACGACGCATTTCAAGACGGAAGTTTTCGGACACAGAGCTCCCTCACGAAAGTGCCCGGGTAACCCTCAAGCTTGATTGCGCCATACTTTGTCACAAGCCTTCCCTGGTTTAGGTATGTCACGACATTTGTGGCCTTGAGAAAATCAGCTCCCAATATTGTATGCTCTACGTCTGGGCTGATCAGGAACGCGTGCTGCACGGACTTGTCGCCTAGGCGTATGGAGTGCGTTGACAGTCCGTCAATCTTCAATCGATATCCGCCAACAACACTCACGGCTAGCGCGCATGGTCTTTGTTCAGCTTGGTTCCCTCTTTGTCTCAGCGATACGCCTGCTCAGGTATCAATCAAACATAATTGCTTTTTCCCGTCTACCTCGACAAGGGATTGTACGGTAGCTCTTGTCCTTGCGCTAATCGCGACCCACCCCGGAAATGTGGTGTACCCTAAAGTTTCATTGTTCACAAGCAACCGGTTACGGGGACACTGATTCTTCCAGTGGCCAGTCTTGAACACATTTAGCACCGGCTGGTTCGAGCGTGCCTCCGCGATTCCGTCTTTACGGCTGCCAGCTGTTCGGTGGGTTGGTCCACCCTGGTCTGCAGTTCCTCCGCTGATGAACCATCCCTGTTCTCCGGCGACTGCAACTTGGCCAGTGGTCCCTCGGGCAGCTCCCGCGCCAGACACACCAGCTCCTCCACACTCAACTGGCCAGTTGCACGTGCCAACCGCAACTGGGTACCAAGTGCGGGCTGCACACATTCCACGAACTGATCCGACAGCAACTGGTGTCGCGACAATCCGTCCAGCGTCGGCAAAGCGCGATCCAACAACAGCTGCATGCCGGTGAAGAACATGGTTGGGTCAGATCCGGGTGCCATCCTGGCCGTCTTGAACCGCCTCGTAGCCTCCTGGCGGTCGGCCGGCGTGTCGAACTCCGCTTCAAGGACTTTCTTTGCGGCGGTCCAGTCCGTCATCTGAGGGCCTCTTATGGCCGCATCCAGTACCTCCTTCGCGCGGCCCCCCAGGAGAGCCTTCAGCGCTGCCAACTTACTCTGGTCGGTCACCAGCCCTGCAGCCTCCGCAACCTCCCCAAAGTCTTCCAGGAAGGTCCGAACATCCCTATCCGCAAACGGTTGCGGCCATGGGATCTTCATCCTTATCCTGGTCACGGCAAAAATGAAAGGAAGAAGGCCTTCGCTGCGGAGTAATTTATTCGCAAGTGCCAACTGACCGGTTACAGACCATTGAACAAGGAAGCAAATCTCAATCTGCATCTTAGTTACAAAACCTGGGCACAGATCTTCTCCCGAAGGGGTCTTCCTGGAAATTCATTCTCCCAGTCATTCGCCGGTCAAATGAAAGCAAAACTTGCCCCCCGAATTCCGCAACGGAATTCCATTTATCAATCGACGCAAAGCAAAATTCTACGAACAACGTATACTACTCGCGTGCCTCACGTTGGCCCGGTACTGTACTCTTTTATACTGTTTCCACAGAACATAAATTCTGCAAGTAATTTCCTATTTAGAATTTGTCATGGACAAACACGAAAACACCCTTCCTCAGAGTCACATCTGTCCGAAAAGCATACCATGCCTTTGTTGGTTCCAAGAATCCTCCAATATTTTGTAACTCACCAAACAAAACCAGTCCAATGAAAGCACGGGCCTTCTACTGATTCGTGCGATTTCATACGATTTTATCTAATGGCGGAATTGTGTTAACCAAAAAGAACCCAGACACTTCCCCGCACGAGTGACTAACTTATATAATTTCGGTGCATAATAAACTAAACATGTTGCTTGACCGATTTCAAAACTCCTAAAACAGTCTCGATCGGTTTCTGTTCCTCCACATTCACTATCGACGACTGTTGCAACCAGAATTCTATCTTATGATGGACGTTCGTCACCATTTCAAATACCTCACTATTGGCCCAGCAAAATTAGCTACATAAACTGGACTGCTCATATGTTTGCTGAAAATTTTTAGAGAGCTGATGACCTTTTTCTCCTTTCTTGGGGCTCAACAGATGGGCGCAATTCCTGAAAACCCATCAGCCTTGTGTTCCAGATGATCATTCAGTAAAAGCGAACCATCATTGTCGGATCACTTGTGCCCCCTGTCAAACCAAATGCGTTTAAAAGTGGGAGCGCTTGTCAAAATATTTTTGGTTCAATTAGAACATGAGGTTGACGGAAACTCTGGGAGTGCGACTACCTGATGAGCCTCAAGTTGGGCGAAACCGGTCATAGTTCACCAGGTATTTTGTTTCGTAGATTTCAGTTTCACTCATCCGATACGTGGCTGAAAACTTCCGCGTACTCTTCGTTAGCATCCTGCAAGTTTATATCAATCGCTTCGAAATTTCCAGAATACCGATATACCGATGCTCATCAAGCCCTCTCTCTCTCGGACTCGATGTCCACTTGACATTCAGTGAGCTTCATTAACAAACTTCCCCACTGTTTAGCATAATTGCCAGTTTTCACGAGAATGATGAAACCTGTTGGTGGACGTTAGGAGAAATATTGTGTTAACTCAACTTCCTGTTCGTTTGAAAGCATTCTCAGACATTAGTACAAACCCATACCCAAAATGAAGGATCCTAAGACTTTCTCATGCGTGGCGAAGCACTCACTTCCATGACTAGACTGACTTTCCAGCTGATATCTTGTTACCTATCAGCCTTCGGGTCCCCGAGGTAGCCCAGCATACAACTCATCTAATGGAGCTGTGCAAAGCCGGATACGAGGCTGAAACCCTCATCGAATATGTCCCCAACTTCTGTTACTAACACAGACGCAACTTGTTGCCTGATTTTGCCAAAATTTAATGAATTGTAGCTATTCCGTATCGTATTTTGCCATCGTCGCGAAACATGGTTTGTGTTTTTTCATCAAGCTAGCCGTCCAAAGATCGTTCGGTAAAAACCAAAAGCATTTAGGTAAGGCCGTCTGGATTCTCAGGCCTTGTGGAATCATCAGTCGACTCCACATATCTGACGTACCAGTGCACGAGAGGTGTACCGAGATGAACAAAATTAGGCCAGTCGGCCTACACAGGCAGAACAGTTTTATGTCGTCTGTCGACTCAAACACACTGCTCGAATTTCAATGTTTCTCGTGATCACTCTGGCCGTTATAGAAACGCATCATCAAACTTAGCTCCATCGTCTTTGAATATGTTCTTATACGGCTTTTATAACTTCATCGTATATTTAGGTGAGGTCGTTTTGAAGGCCTTAGTTTGTCTAAAAATCAGCCTGGTAAGGAGTCTTTTGGAAATGTCAATTTTGGGAAGCTGTTCTCTTAACACATATTCAGCCCGATGTTGTTGTATCAGATTCATCAAATGGTCGTTGCTCATGAGTGTGGGACTGGAAGGGATCGACTCCAAGCCTGATGTATCTGGTACAGAATCATTATCCAGGTACTCCAAAGAAGAAATTTCGGATGAACAGGATGCGCAGTACCGCACAGAACTCAGCACGGTGGAGAGACCGATTACCAGGGGAGGAAAAATACCTGCTCAGGAACTGACGAATACAACCCAAGGTGACACAAACACTCTTACACTGCAATGAATTAGTTGCTGTTTGGAGCCAGGTAACACCGCTTCTTGTAGAAGCCAGCCACCACATAACACCAGCACGAAATGCGTCGTCATTCGCTAGTTTGTAAATTGTTCTACTGACTGCAAGGAATTGGCAATGAGCAAGCCAAGGAGCATGGATTCCCCGTTCCGTTAACTCTTTGTGTTGTGACTTTATGAGAGCAGCAGTCATACCAATTCCTTCTATCGTAAGTAATGTATTTCATCCGGGCAACCCAATGGCACCCTACGGCATAGAAAACATCAGAGGCTAGTATCAAGCCAAAAATCCAACTCAGACGCAAGTCCGATTACTCCGGTTACACACAGAATTCAGCGATCGATTAAAGCAGGTTTTCGCCACCACCTGGTGGAGCTCTTCAGCTACACCTCGTCTTTGAATAAATGTCAGAGTGAAAAAAGTGAATGTTACTGTTACTGCTTTTCCCACTTCTGTGACTGGTGCAAGGAAGAGTACACAACAGCCTTACTCCAAACAAGGAAGTGCATGCTAGCGGAAAAGTTACAACGGCTCCGCGCTATTTAAAATGTACTTTTTGGCATTAATACGAACACTTTGATAGGCATTTAGTGAAAAGCCATCAACATCGGTCGTGCTTCTGAGGGACGCCTGAACGAATTCGGTCGTGCTCCTGTGGAGTGCATGAACTCTCGTCGGCTTTTACTGAATTGATTGAATGATTGACTGGCTTAGATGCTTTCGGGTTTCCTATTCAGATTTGTTGGAGGTCTAAGGTCTCAGTAGGGTGAAATCATCCCATTCTTACTTTCAATTATCGAACCTTTATGATAGATACAAATACACTCACTCGCACATTATTTACCTGTTAACGGGACTCAACTGGACACAAATAATTCTCTCGTGTACGCTGGTCTCTTTCAACTGTATTGGAAAGTAAACTAAGATCCAGAATTATGTCCGATGACGAACGGACGAGTTATTTCTTTCATCTAGGAGCGCGATATTACTCGTTGAATTATCTGCGTGCCAAGGATAAATCACCTAGACGTCGCCCCTCACGATCACCGTATGCAGGAGCATGATATCTGACGCAATAAAAATTCCATGCACAAGCTAAATGTTAATTGGCATTTTGTTTCCCTAGGCTGCAGGTTACCCAACGTAAGTGATGTCTTTTTCTTCCCACAATAGGAGACATAAGGTTGAACAAGTCGCATGAAACTTATGATAGTAGGTTTTGCACGGACTGATCGTTCTACGAAAACGACAGAATCGAATCACGCACCTCGGTCCAGCCGCCCATCCCAGGTTTTTAGATCTATAACCAAAATCATTGTACAACTATCGGATGCTCCCTATTTAAGTGAGAATATTTTTTCTTGAAAGCTCAAGATAGCTCAGTGCTTAGGGCGGGATCTTACTGATCG
Source organism: Opisthorchis viverrini (assembly GCF_000715545.1). NCBI lineage: Eukaryota > Metazoa > Platyhelminthes > Trematoda > Opisthorchiida > Opisthorchiidae > Opisthorchis > Opisthorchis viverrini. The sequence continues at coordinate 144,381 of NW_008751993.1, read as the reverse complement.
AAGGGTTCGAGGTTCGGGCCCAACACTGGCATTTCTCCTGCTCCTGCCTAGAATTGGGCAGTATCTCTACCCTCGTAGTTGTTTAGTTGGCACGGTTCAACATCTGAATGAATAATTTATATTCTATGCAGATGGCGCTCTTTTTATATGTAACCTTTTCGTCGGCTACCATTGGATCAGTTACAAAGGATTCATTAGTATATGAATATACAAGAGTGCCGTTAACAACTTGACCCCTGGTAATCGCGCCAAAATTTTACGTTTCAACACGCACAAAATCTTCCGTAATAGTATTCAAAGCTTGCTGAAATAGAGCTGGTGAAACAATCAGACCAAAGGGAAGGAAATTGCATCGGAATAACCCAAACCGTGTGCCGATCACGGTACGAATATTATAGGGTTCGTCCAGTGATGTTTGAGAACATGCTTGAACCTGATAAAAGATACACTACATTATCGAGCTCTTCTGCAGTGCATGTACATTGTAGTAACCGCGCATTTGGCGTCAGCCTGTAGTCTTCACAAATTCTCGGAGTAATACCGTCAGCCTTTATTGGTGTAACTATCGGAGTTGCCCAATTCGATGATTCGACTGTAGTCAATATTTTTTTCATACACACCGAATTTAATGCTTGATGAACGGGTTCATATAAGCCAACTGAAATAATTCGTCTCTTAAAAAATATGGCATCTCTTCTGACTTAGAGTCTAACCTTGGGTGTTTCCATGACACCTGTAGCCTCAGATTATATTAGAATCAGTTTCTTGAGTTCATTTTCTTTCGCAGAGGTCAGTAAGGTGATACTGGTTTGCAGCGAGCGCAGAAGTTTGAGTCCGATCATCAGTAGTCACAAGGTTGAATCTAAAAAAATTACAATCGACAGAGGTAGGTTGAAACAATATCACAGGAATGGTGCAACTAACAACTAGGGATATAGAATTATCCCAGTGATAACGCGAAAGTCAACACCTCTAGGCACTCTCATTACACTGAAGTAAAACGCAGTTAGATCTGACTGTGGAATAATAAACTCAACACCACCATTGTCAACAATGGGTTTATGTTTTTAACAAATAGATATTTTTATAGATGTGATGAATTCTAGGACAAAATAGATGAAGAAAGTCTAGGGATATTTTCTTTGAATGCCATCTCGTCAGTATTTGGATCATATGTTAAGTGACACACTTTTTGGATTTACAGACAAGTTGAATGTGTGCTGATTACACCGATTACGGATAAAAAACTTAGCATGTATATCGGTATAACTAGACAAACCAGAAATTCAGAGTTCAGCACAGCGTAACAAATAAGTCGTATATATTCGAATGCATTCAATTTGGCGTATGTGTACAACATCTGGAATATTATAACAATGGAATAACGAGCAGAGCATCGAAACGCACATCAATGATGTTAACCACAAGGTGAGAGTTCGTAACTGGCACTTAGCGCCTTTGTATAAACCTGGGTTAGATTGTTTCATCAAGGCACTCAAATCAGCGGAGTTCTCTTTTCATCGAACCATTCACTATCTAGAACCAACGTCGTCAAGGCTCTTTAGCTGGTGATATGGATAACGGTTATTTCAGGTTCGGTCAAAAGTTTGTATATTTACCCCTCCAGGTGAGTCAGTTTGACAGTTGTTTGCTACCTTTCTTCAATTTACTCCTCCCCTCTCTTCCTTCGCGCTGGATGTCGTGATGGAAAAAGTGCGTTGGCCGGTTCATGCGTCACGCGTGACCTAAGAACTTACGGTACCAAGCACGTCTGGACCACTGTGAAGCTGTCCGGTACTCGTTCACCTTAATCAATTCATTATCTCAGTCGCCTTTGCAATTATCCCAATGCTCCTGGATGCCATCGTTCTTTGATGCACCGCCAACGGACGAGGTCCGTAGTGGAAGAACCGGTGATATCTCCAGGGTCTAACAGCAGGGCGACCTGATTTGAACGGTTGGCAAAAGCAACCAGCCAGTTGAGTGTTGAACACCCGTTGCATCTGGCATGGGAATCGGCTGAGGCAACACTGACCACTTTGTAGTTTCAATAGAACAAGAATGCTCGAACAGTGGAGGACCTGAAAAACAAAGTGGACTAACTCGACGAACAGCTTGCACGTATAAAGACGGAGTTACAGAGGCATGCTATAACGGGCCGCTGCTACAAGTGTTTCATGTCCCGCCGCTGCAAAAATCAATGTCCTCGTACTCGACCACTTGTATATAATAAATTATTGGATTGTTGCTCTATTCAAGAGTGGGTTGCGATAAGCGCAGTGATACAGTCAACCACATGGTCCTTTATCGAGACAGACAGGCAGAGGAAGATGTGACTGATTGACACAAATGCTGGCGTATTGCTGAAACGGGAAGGGAGCGAGGGCGAATGCAAAAACTGTGCGCTAGCCGTGAGAGCAGAGGGGATACCGACTGAAATTTGACGGATTGTCAATGCACTCAATGCGCCAAGGCCACAGGTCCCTGCAGCACGAACCACTGATCCGCCCAGACATACATCAGACAAACTTGGGAGCACATTCTGTCAAGAGCACAGAATCCGTCTTTGATCTAAGATGGAAAAAAATATTGACATCGATCACCTGGGCCTTGGATAATATGAATCGTGCCCCAGCCGAAACAAACTGTATCCGTTTAAATTACTATAGGATATTCTCAACCGTCAGCGCCGCATACTCCCGGTCCTCTGTTTTGACAGATAGTTGTCTGCATTCGGAACGCAAGCCCCACACCGTGAAATATCGGGAGTTTTCGGGGGAGCAGTATACCACAGCCAGATTATCCAGGAATTCAATAAGGTTTCTACTTCACTCTACGACTTGCTCAGGCGAAATCGGAAATCCGAGTGTGTCTGGGAAGCAAATGAGGTTTTCGAACGTGTCAAGGCGCGGAAACTGGGTCAGCAACTGAACCACAAACCGACCAGTGTCGTAAAGATATTCACTGATGAAACGGATGCTAGTGATCGCGAATTCGCGCAGTCCTGAAGCAGAGGAATATAGTTACCGATTTTGACTTTCCTAGGGCTCAACAGGTAGGCGCAGTCGACTTTTCGTCAACCTTATTTTTTACTTGAAACCAGATTGCACGAATTTAGCGAATATACACTCATTTCTAAACTCAAGATTTGCTTACGGAAGTTGGGCGCCGGACGGACACGGACGGCAACATATCATCCGAAACAAGATATCGAATCAAACGATCAAGAAGTGACAGGTGGCCGAATGAGGCGAGTGTTGCCAACGATGCTGCTGACTCATCTATCTTCCATACAGTCAATCAAATGTGGTGATGTACGGTCGACAACAAATTAGCGAGTGTCCCTGTTTAATAAGATGACATCCTTGTAAGTTTCGATGTGCGCTGTTGTGTTCAAATATACCAAAGGGTCTCTTTAGAAATAGACAAGTGACATATGCACTCCTCTGCAAACTAATTTGGTTCTTTCAAGAGACTTACCTGGAACCCAGCTGAACTCTCGATTATGATGTTCTTAGTCAACTAAATGTGATGCACCAGGCTGCCTCATGTTTCAGTCGCTACGACATTTGGAATATCGCGATACATGTATATTTGTAATGTATTACTCACAAGGTAGCTGAAAAAGCACCGACGATGGATTTTCAGCAAACTTATAAAAATTACATTACAAATAGACAAATGACTGTTATTAGCGAACGCCATCCTTTCGGAAGGGACTCAGGTTACGGTAGATGAAATAGTGGAAAGGTATAAAGAAGTCTCAAACTCACCTACATCTCCCTTTGACTCAGTGGTTCATAATCAAGGTCAACGTTTAACAATGAAATCTCGAAAACCCTCGGATTTGGCAGATTATGTTCAGTTGTAGTGCTGTGAGTGTCAGATAAGCGAACTTAGTTGAATAATGCTGAGCAAAGTGAAATTACTAAAAGCAATTGGACGGAGCACACTTGTCGCTAAGGGCACCTGTCGAATGCATTTTGTTTTACCTGCACAAGCACTGAAAATATGTCGAGACAGTGCCAACTCGGGAGACTTTACAGGTTATTAGTCATCTGGTTGCTGATCTGTCAATGAAGCCAAAAATTGGATTGCAAATTTTTCAGTGAGTATTGGCCCTCCGCGGTGATAATGCTTCCTATACCGATGACAGTGAAACGGCTGTAAATTAAATGTCACGCTGAGCACTCTTGTCATTCTTCAATTCCTTGGGTACTTTGTTAGGCGTGTCCAAATTGGGCGACGCACTAGCTATGAGTTTAGGCAGAAGGGAGCTTATATTGAGTACGGTTTTTCCAAACAGATCATGAACCTTTGGTTATTTGTTGATTTGCGGAACTGGGTTGCAAGTGCGAAATATGTTCTACATAAATGCATCGATTAATCACTGAAATAAGATTTGACCCTGACCGATGTGTGTCAACAACAGCAGAACAGGCCAGCTGAACAGCAAGGGAGTCACAACATTTGCTGGGCTAAAATAGGAATTCCATTTTACGGCCCGTCCGGATGTCCAAAGACTCAACAATGCACAAACTGCGGGCTAGAATTTCTGGTGGCCAGTCATTACGTAACCTGGAGTCTCAAATATTCAGTGGTTCTTTTAACTGCAGTTCTGTGTAGATCCCTCCGCTTTTGACATAATATCCGGCCAACGAATCAATGGTTGCGCTGGTTTCCTCGTGGAGAATGCAGTTTCCCAGTCGTTGCCGGCGGATGTGGATGAGTGAGCCTTTAGTCATACGACCGTTGAGCATCGGGTTCTATGGACGTCCTTCGACGTCTGTTACGTACCGAAGTGTTCTACCCCACAGAAACTTTATATATATGGGAACTCCGAGACGCAGTTCACACCCGACGGTATGGTGTCTCGAATAAGGGGATGTTATGCATGCCGAGGCTTCTGATGTGCCGAAGATTTCAAAGGAAACTTTTTGTGCTCACGTTGTTAGTACGGACGCGAAAATTTCACAGCTGTGTCCTGGGGCATTTTTTAGAGGAAACCTTCCGGTAGATCAGTCTGGTTGTCTTCTCTTAATTCGTCTACCGAAAAACCAGGTAAAATTTGGGCCAAGAACGGCTGATCAGCAGTGGGCTTAGCGCTGCATATAGTGACACTCGACATTTAATCACAGAAGCCAAATCACATAGTCACATATTGTTGACAGGCTTGTCGAGTGACGACTTATCTGAAGGAAGTTTCAGTCCGCTTATAAAACCATTCTCCCTCTGAGCTTCTTATGGATTTCTGTTCCAACTGAGTTTTCGTCCAGTCAGTAAAACTAGTCTGTACCGCTCACAACTACCGCATTCCATGAATCTCCAGGACGAGTCAACGTTGAAACTTTCCGAAGACCAAACATTGTGGTTTGCTGACCATATGTATGTCGATACCCGCCATGTAGCTTAAACCTCCATGAATCCTGGTCCTCAGCAGCTGACAATATGTTTCTTGACAAATCAGTTGGAAAATGTTAGGGATCGATTGGGAAGACATTTTACTGGGAGGTTTAGTAGACAATCGGTGGCTTCTTTGCTAGGCAAAGTTTCGCTTTTGGCACAAAAGCTTCGTCAGTCCAAGTGACTGAGCAAGAAGGTTGATTGGGTTTTAAGGCAGTCAGGGAATCAATCCGTGAGTTTTCTTATGACTAGATTAATTGATCAGTGCTGGGTTTGCAGTCTGATTTCGCTGTCGGTTGGTTAGTGATGATGACTAACATTTGCGATAGAATGGGTAGGGGGACGATTTTGCTTCATATTGTACCCAGATATTTCGCCGTTGCATTTTGAGTCTAGGACACCTTAATGGAAAATTCCTCTTGGGGTCGTTCACAGGATTCGTTCACGTGTGTTCATCAGGGGTACCGGAACCACTGGTTTGCGGATGGGTGTGGGGGTTGTAAATTGGATCTAAATATACTTGGATTTTGTACATTTAGTCCCAGATCATTTCGCTGATACCTGCACACCGCCTCGTGTCATCTCGGCTGATTTAAGACAACTCTCAACACGCTTACTTGTTCTGCTCACGCTATTCCATGTACGGTGTGATGATTGGCGATTTCCACTGCCTAGACCACCGGTTGCTGTGGCGTGATTCTCAAACCCCGCTTCAAGATTTCCACACTTTCTAAATCTTTCTTATCCCAGTATCTGTTTCAATTCCTGGCAATACCGGATCTTTGACTATCGCCTGGTATTCATCTACGTATCTGGGTGGCCCATTAATGGAACCCGTGTGCTCACGGATTCTGATGTGCGATTCGCTCGCTGTCTATAATCCTATATAAATCTTTGTGTAGTCATTAAATTTGGTTTTTTTTACACTTTTACTTTTCACATAAGCGGGAAAACGACATCTGTTTCGATTTCCATGTGTGCCGTGGTTTCAGTGTTTGACAACTCCAAAAGTCTGTCTTTGGGGTATTAATTTCTTAGATGATCCACTTGCTGGGAAAATTTTGATTTCACCTGTAAGTAGCTACTTTAAAAGACATGGATGCTCAACCACTTACACCGTCGGACTCATTCAGGTCCGACCATTTGGACCGAAATTCTATGCGCTTCTACACCGGTTTTCCTGGGGGAGTAATTCTTGTGGATAATTTTAATATTTATAATCGGCCAATGACAAAAACTCAGCAACACAGATAAGCAATGTTCCATCCATATGCAAAGCATAACAAACAATCGTTGATCAGAGGGATCCTTTAAAATCCTTCAGTAGGCGCCTCACAGCATTACATATCCTCTCTTCCAACGAAGCTTTACTTATGGGGTGTAACATTCGCCTTTTTCGAACCATCAATGGTTTATCCGCCAGATGTGATTTTGGTCATCTGATATCGACTCGCCTCATTCTGAGCAATCGATCGCGTGATTATTTGTCGTTTAATAATCTGATATGGTCAGTTAGTATGCACAGTTTACTCTCACCTGGGTGGTAAACGGAGAACCCTTGGATATTCAAACACACCGGAGGTAAGATTGCAGTTCAACGAAAAAATACTGACCGCTATTTTCACACGACAGCAAGCGTGGAAATTGGCGAACTGAAGGTAGTCCTTCCTTGGTGAGGGTATTTTCGAAACCCACATGTAACATTCTGTAAGGAGGAAGTTCATTGAAATGCGCAAACGTTCTACTGTTCCGTCTAATTCAATACTACTTGATCTAATTGTGGAGCATGTTTGACCACAGAGAACACAGTCGCTGTTCGGATGAGCAAATTATATAACCTCGTTGGATAATCAACAAGCCAATTTGCCTGGCTGAGATAGAAATTTCGAAATCCCTCTAGATCAGTTTCTATTCCTCCATATCCGCGACCGACAGCTGTTGCAACCAGAATCCTATCCAACCAGAATACTATCCTATCCGCTTCATATACATCATTATGTGCACAACAGTTTGGTTCAAGGCATTCATGGTCATTTTTAAACACGTGTTAAAAATGCATGACTCCCAGTCCTTAATATATGTGCCGGATGTTTCGTTTGCATTCTTGAATCTAGTTCCTTGTTGAGATTCC
>NW_008751993.1:86176-136456 GCF_000715545.1 Opisthorchis viverrini | reverse complement strand
GAACTTTGTCTACCTACTCACTGCCTCAGTCATAAGTTTAGTTACGGAATTTTTTTGAAAACTACATGGCATGCTAGCCTGAATACGCAAATTGATCCACTTATACACCCTCTCAAACATTGTGAGTAAATAACAAGGATTCAGTTGATGTTTCGATGCCCCGCACAACAAACACAGGCTCTTATGAAATTCTCGCAACGGTCACAGAATTTTACAATTCTTCTTTGAAAATAACCCATGTTCAAGACGCTGCGAGATATGGTAGGTGACCGAAGTCACTGGCGTGCATGTTATCACTCGCTCTCTCTAAGGAACAAGGTTGAACTTCAGATCCGACGTAGAAACGTGCTTCCGGAAGTTCAATTTGGGTTAGTAGCTCAGGACAATTCTGTGCTGATGTCCAAAAATTACTGACCGTGTTTCGCATCCAGCCTCAGCAACTCAACTTGTCCTATCCAGACATGGTTCACACGGCGATTGCTCAGCACTTGTGCTTTCCTCCGGCAATATGGTGGCTGCAAACCAAAACGGTGCTGCAGCTGAAATATTACTATTAATTTCATATTCCCGATAGTAAAACTGCTATTTTGCCACCTTGAATTCCAATAGATCAAGTTCAACTGTAGTGCTGTGAGTGTCAGATAAGCGAACTTAGTTGAATAATGCTGAGCAAAGTGAAATTACTAAAAGCAATTGGACGGAGCACACTTGTCGCTAAGGGCACCTGTCGAATGCATTTTGTTTTACCTGCACAAGCACTGAAAATATGTCGAGACAGTGCCAACTCGGGAGACTTTACAGGTTATTAGTCATCTGGTTGCTGATCTGTCAATGAAGCCAAAAATTGGATTGCAAATTTTTCAGTGAGTATTGGCCCTCCGCGGTGATAATGCTTCCTATACCGATGACAGTGAAACGGCTGTAAATTAAATGTCACGCTGAGCACTCTTGTCATTCTTCAATTCCTTGGGTACTTTGTTAGGCGTGTCCAAATTGGGCGACGCACTAGCTATGAGTTTAGGCAGAAGGGAGCTTATATTGAGTACGGTTTTTCCAAACAGATCATGAACCTTTGGTTATTTGTTGATTTGCGGAACTGGGTTGCAAGTGCGAAATATGTTCTACATAAATGCATCGATTAATCACTGAAATAAGATTTGACCCTGACCGATGTGTGTCAACAACAGCAGAACAGGCCAGCTGAACAGCAAGGGAGTCACAACATTTGCTGGGCTAAAATAGGAATTCCATTTTACGGCCCGTCCGGATGTCCAAAGACTCAACAATGCACAAACTGCGGGCTAGAATTTCTGGTGGCCAGTCATTACGTAACCTGGAGTCTCAAATATTCAGTGGTTCTTTTAACTGCAGTTCTGTGATAGATCCCTCCGCTTTTGACATAATATCCGGCCAACGAATCAATGGTTGCGCTGGTTTCCTCGTGGAGAATGCAGTTTCCCAGTCGTTGCCGGCGGATGTGGATGAGTGAGCCTTTAGTCATACGACCGTTGAGCATCGGGTTCTATGGACGTCCTTCGACGTCTGTTACGTACCGAAGTGTTCTACCCCACAGAAACTTTATATATATGGGAACTCCGAGACGCAGTTCACACCCGACGGTATGGTGTCTCGAATAAGGGGATGTTATGCATGCCGAGGCTTCTGATGTGCCGAAGATTTCAAAGGAAACTTTTTGTGCTCACGTTGTTAGTACGGACGCGAAAATTTCACAGCTGTGTCCTGGGGCATTTTTTAGAGGAAACCTTCCGGTAGATCAGTCTGGTTGTCTTCTCTTAATTCGTCTACCGAAAAACCAGGTAAAATTTGGGCCAAGAACGGCTGATCAGCAGTGGGCTTAGCGCTGCATATAGTGACACTCGACATTTAATCACAGAAGCCAAATCACATAGTCACATATTGTTGACAGGCTTGTCGAGTGACGACTTATCTGAAGGAAGTTTCAGTCAGCTTATAAAACCATTCTCCCTCTGAGCTTCTTATGGATTTCTGTTCCAACTGAGTTTTCGTCCAGTCAGTAAAACTAGTCTGTACCGCTCACAACTACCGCATTCCATGAATCTCCAGGACGAGTCAACGTTGAAACTTTCCGAAGACCAAACATTGTGGTTTGCTGACCATATGTATGTCGATACCCGCCATGTAGCTTAAACCTCCATGAATCCTGGTCCTCAGCAGCTGACAATATGTTTCTTGACAAATCAGTTGGAAAATGTTAGGGATCGATTGGGAAGACATTTTACTGGGAGGTTTAGTAGACAATCGGTGGCTTCTTTGCTAGGCAAAGTTTCGCTTTTGGCACAAAAGCTTCGTCAGTCCAAGTGACTGAGCAAGAAGGTTGATTGGGTTTTAAGGCAGTCAGGGAATCAATCCGTGAGTTTTCTTATGACTAGATTAATTGATCAGTGCTGGGTTTGCAGTCTGATTTCGCTGTCGGTTGGTTAGTGATGATGACTAACATTTGCGATAGAATGGGTAGGGGGACGATTTTGCTTCATATTGTACCCAGATATTTCGCCGTTGCATTTTGAGTCTAGGACACCTTAATGGAAAATTCCTCTTGGGGTCGTTCACAGGATTCGTTCACGTGTGTTCATCAGGGGTACCGGAACCACTGGTTTGCGGATGGGTGTGGGGGTTGTAAATTGGATCTAAATATACTTGGATTTTGTACATTTAGTCCCAGATCATTTCGCTGATACCTGCACACCGCCTCGTGTCATCTCGGCTGATTTAAGACAACTCTCAACACGCTTACTTGTTCTGCTCACGCTATTCCATGTACGGTGTGATGATTGGCGATTTCCACTGCCTAGACCACCGGTTGCTGTGGCGTGATTCTCAAACCCCGTCTCAAGATGTCCACATTTTCCTGTCCCAGTGTCTAGTGCATGCCCTTCCGTTGCCGTGTATTTGACTATCGCCTGGTGTTCATCTCCGTTTCCAGGCGGTCCATTAATGGAACTCGTATGCTCACCTATTCTGATGTGCAATTCCCTCCGTACAGTCGTTGGAATTCATGTTCTATACACGGTTCCTAGTCCTATCAACCGGAAGCCGCTCCTTCAAATGCGCCAACACCAGCATAAATTCTTTCCCTTCAATAATGGTACTCTAATTTTAGCCGTATTCAGTAGACTTTTAATGGCTTCATATATCCCTGTTCCGCTTGAAGTGGCCGAAACTCTCGTAGTTGGGCCTTGATCTGGAACACAATACTCGGCTTATTTACCGCTTAAATAATCCCATCGTGTATTCGCCAACTAGCAGATGCTTTTAAACTTCAAATTGTGCTGTTCTTCAGTCGACCTCCTCTGTATACAGTGCTTCACTCTCCTAATCATCGTTGAATCTATACTGGCGTATACTGGTTTTGGATGAGCTGGGTAGTAGTTTTAGACCGCGCGACTATCTATTGATTTTAGGTAAACAGTGGTTTTTAATTTATCACTACTTTTGTGAGTCACGCAGTCAAGGAATTGTAGTGCAAACAGTGTGGACTCTAGCGCGATGCTAAACCTAATGTGAGGGTCCAAACTGTTCAGATATTGAAAGAATTCGCTGATTTTATCCCGCTTACTCACAACGAACGTGTCACATGCGTTATGGCAGAAACCTCTTGATGGACAATCTAGTCCGTTTAAAGCTTTCTGCTCACAGCCTTCCATGTGAATTTTGCCTAAAACTGGGGATATTAGTGAGCCAATCGCAAAACTCTGCACTTCATTGCATGTATTTGAGTGGGAAAACAAAATGACTAAGGTTTAGTCATACCACTGTCGCTTCAACTATCTCGTGTACGGAGAATAACGAACGTTCTTGAAGCGTTGTATTTGCCAGTAAAAGCTTTCTCGCTACTTTCACTTTAGAAACATTGGTTTTTTCGTGTTGACATCATAGCTAACCAGTACTTGGTATAGTTATAACGGAAACCCAACTACTTTTTATCCAATTCATACGAATCTAGGATGTGTGTGGGTGATTTTCCGGCAATTGGTTTAGGAACATCTGGTGATTATGACAAGTCGGTCAGGATTAAACCTTATTTCAGTGTTTATTCCATGTACTTGTAACCCAGTTTCGCAAATGAACAAACAAACAAATGCTCTTGACCTGTTTGGAAGAACCGTACCCAATATAAGCTTCTTTTTGGCGAATCTCATGGCCTGCGCGTCGTTCGCTTAGGATACACCTAACGAACGACCCAAGCAAATGAAGAATGACAAGGGGCTCAGCGAAATGCTCTTGACCTGTTTGGAAGAACCGTACCCAATATAAGCTTCTTTTTGGCGAATCTCATGGCCTGCGCGTCGTTCGCTTAGGATACACCTAACGAACGACCCAAGCAAATGAAGAATGACAAGAGTGCTCAGCGTGGTGGTATGTCTACAGCCGTTCCACGGTCATTGGCAACCTTCCGTAACACAGGACACTACCGTTTGTGTTGCGCTAACCTTCTAGGATCCACTTCAACGACGAGATTATTCACACAAATCATGATCATGGCTCCTCATCTTCAGCCTCTCATCTTGACGGCCAATCAGCCGGGTGGCGCATGCTGGATATTGAAGTCATAATCCTGCAACCGGAGTGCCCAACGCGCGAGCTTTCTGCGAGGATCTCTGGCTATCCTGTTCAAATCAGTGTTCTTGTGATCGGTTTCAACATGAGATCATTTTCCAAGCAGGTATGGCTCAACTTATCCATGGTCCGGACAATCGCTTAACATACTTTCCCATTCGTCGAATACTTCTGCTGAGCGATATTCTGGAAAGGAACGGTTTATTCTGTAACTGCTTTCCTCTGTTTTAGGTCTGCATCGACACCGCGATCACAAGTGTTTGTTGCAACAGTGAGCATTTTTTCGACACTGGTCGGTTTGTGGGCCAGTTGCTGATCCAGTATCTGCGCTTTGACACGTAATTAGGCCTCGTTTGCTTCCCTGATATGATTTCCGATTTTGTCCGAGCATGTCGTACAGTAGAGGAGCAATCAAGTGGAAATCTTTGACAAACCGACAGCAGTATTCTGCGCATCCAGGAAGCTGCCGTAATGACCGGTTGGAATTAGGAACAGCACAGTTCTTGATCTTTGCCAGCTATTCTGACGGTAAACCAAACACCCGTGGCCCACTCTACGCCCCATGAGAATCACCCAACTCCAAGCAGACTTTGGTTGCACAAACGGAGCGTAAATCCGGTTGTCCCTGTCCCTTCGGATCCCGAGCTTTTCGGTTTCCTCTAGCACTCCCGCTATTTCCAGTTGTTGGGCTTGCATTCGGAATGCTGGCAACTGTCTGTCAAGGCAGAATATCGGGAGAATACGGCGCTCACGATTGAGAATATTCTATAATAATTTAAACGGATACAGTTTGTTATGTCTGGGGCACGATTCACGTCATTCAAGGCCGAGATGATCAATGTCAATAATGTTTCCCATTTTAGATCAACTACGGTTTCTGCGCTCTTGACAGAATGTGTTACCAAGTTTGGCTGCTTTGTGTCTGGGCTGGTCAGTGGTTCATGCTGCACGGACATGTCGCCTTGGTACATTGAGTGCGCCTTGACAGTCCGTCAAATTTCAGCCAGTATCCCCCGCTTTTCTCACGGATATTGCACACTGTTTGCATTCAGCTTCGCCCCCTACCCATCCCAGCGATACGCTTGCAAATTTGTCAATCAGTGACAGCTTTCCCTTCCTGTCTCTCTCGATAACGGATTTTTTGGTGGACTGTGTCACTGCGCTTATCGCAACTTACACGTGAATAGAGCTGTAATCCAATGTTTATTATATACAAGTGGCCCAGCATGGGGACATTGATTCCTTCAGTGTAGTAGAATGCAAAATTTGTAAAAGCTGCCAGTTAGCGCATGCCTCTGTCACTCCGTCTTTATTAGTGCGAGTTGTTTGTCGGGTTGGTCCATATTGTTCTTCATGTCCTCCGCTGTTGATTGATCCCTGTTCTCCTAAGAGTGCAACGTGGTCACTGTTGCCTCAGCCGATTCCCGTGCAAGATGCAACAACGGTTCCACATTCAACTAGCCCGTTGCTGTTGCCAACCGCTCGAAACGGGTCGTCCTGCTGTTAGACACTGTAGATATCATCGAATCTTCCTCCATGGTATCGTTCGTTAACGTGTATCAGAACAGGATGTCTTTCCGTTATCTCCGTGATCCTTGCAAAGGTGACTGAGAAAATGGAATGGGACAACGCAACGGGTACCGGAGAGCTACTTAGTGGTTCTGACACGCTTGATACCGTACGTTCTCAGGTCACGCGTAACCCATCATGAAATTCAGCGCGAAGAAGGAGAGTGAAAATAGTAAGTTGAAGAAAGGTAGCAAACAACTGCCAAACTGTCTCATTTGGAGATGTAAATAGACAAACTTCCGACCCAACCTGTATGTACCGTTATATATATCAACATCTGAATAGGCTTCTACGTCATTAGTTCTAGACAACGGATGGAAAAAAAGAAAAGAGAACTCCGCTGACTAGAGTATTCTGATGATGCAATCTTACCCAGGTTTATACAAAGACGCTATAGAGCCAGTTGCGAACTAACAGCATTTAATAAAAATGATTGCTACTTTATTTATTGTCCTACTCGTTAGTCCCTTGTTTTATTATTCCAGATGCTGTACGCATACGTCGTTTCGAATACATATGTGATACTTGTTACGCTGTGCTGAATTCTGAATTTCTAGTTCGTCTGGTTATAATTATGCACGTGACGTCAGGATTCGAACAGATCAACATGCCTGCCCAAACGGCAATATTAAATATTGATTTAGCTGCGCAAACCGCAGACGATTATTCGGAATGGTTCGACATATGGTGTCTTACAAAATCTGATATAGATGATAAGAAACCCTCGACGTATTTTCTACATTTTGATGGCAACGGGGGTAAACGATGATAAAGAATTTATTAAATTCTGATTTTCCAATCGATATTTGCTACAATGCATTGAAGAAAAACGTTTTGCAGCACTTCAAATCGATTAATCTTGTAGCAGGCGAAAGAGCTAGGTTCATTCTCAATCGGCTTGTTATTTCGCATTGTGGCTGCGGACACAGGCAGCTTAATGTGAATGCGCTGCCCAGTTGGGAGGCCAACTGCGTGATAGGCTCATGGCCGCTATTCAACTGCACGGATTACAGCAAAAGCCGAAGATCTGTCTTAATAAATGATTTCAAACTATTCGGAAAATATGTGAGGAGTGTGAGGATGTGAAGCATGTAACGAAGACTGATGAAGCAATGTTGGTGAATTAATCTAGGATGCGAATGGCAACAAATTCATACCTCGAACGAATTCTTGTTCACCAAATCCATCACTGTGTCACTCCACAAATTATAACCATAATTCGGTGGTTCAAAAATTTGGGAAGTGTAAATCTTGTGGACGAAAACATTCCAGGTATTCATGCCCTCACACACAAGCGAAGTTTTTTATCTGTAATCGGTGGATCGGTAAACATTCAACTTCTCTGTAAATCCAAAAAATGTAACTTAACTTCTGATCCAAATACTGACGTGAAGGCATCCACTGAAGAAATCTCTAGACTTTCTCCATCTATTCTGTCCCGAAATTCGTCACTTGTTTTTAAAAGTCTTCTCGTCAAAAACACCATTGTTGACAATGGTGGTGTTGAGTTTATTTTTCCACAGTCAGATCTACCTGCAATTTTCTCAGTGTTATGATAGTGCCTAGAGATGTTGACTTTCGCGGTATCACTGGGGAAATTCTGTACCCCTTGTTGGTAGTTGCACCATTCCTGTGAGATTGTTTTAAGGAACCTCTGTCGATTGTAATACTTTAGTTTCAACCTCGGGACTACTGATTATCGGACTCAAAGTTCTGCGCTCACCGCAAACCAGTATCACCTTACTGACCTTTGTGAACGAGAATGAACTCAAACAAATGATTCTAAAATGTTCTGCGGCTACAGGTGGCCTGAAAATACCTAAGATGAGACTCGAAGTCAGAGGGGATCCTATATTTTTTAAGAAGCGAATTATTTCAGCTGGCTTACAAGAACCTGTTCTTCCAATATTAAATTCAGTGTGTGGGAAAGCAATACTGACAACTGTCGAATCACTGAATTCGGCAACTCCGATATTTACACCAATAAAGGCTCATGGTATTACTCCGCGAATGTGTGTAGACTAACGGCCGACGCCAAATACGCGGATACTACAATGTACATGCACTGCAGAAGAGCTCGATAATGTAGTGTATCTTTTATCAGGTTCATGTTTGTCCCCAAAAATCGACCTAAAAATGCCCATTTTCACACACCACTGGAGGAAGCCTCTAGAAATATTACCGTTATAAAAGCACGTCTTGGGATGGCGATACAATTTCCTTCTCTTTGGTCTGAATGTTTCACCAGCCCTATTTCAACAAGTTATGAATACCATTATGTTATATAGTGGCAGGCTTCTAATCGGGGGGGTGTTACCTGGCTCCAAACAGCAACTAATTCATTGCATTGTGGTAGCGCTTGTATGCTGTTGTGCCCATTTCACATACAAACTTCCGTCGCTGTCTTCCGTCAACCGAAAAAGGACTGTCATGTACCGAATGATTTTGTATTTTATTCACAAGATAGATATCCGTGAAACGTGTGAATCAAATATCACACCGCACCTACTAGGTGGTGGTGATTCGTCTTTCATTTATTCGTCTGCGATTTTCTATCAACCTTGCTTTAATTGAACATAAGGTTGAAGGCCTATCAGATGAAACCTAAACAGAGAGACCTGCAGTGAGCGGCTGAATGTTTTTTTTTGCAATCTTAGCGGAAGCAGGTTATTTCAAGTATAGTTGTACAAATTTTTTTCTGTGTAACAGCCGAGTGACCAACCGGCCTGTATTGTCGCCAGGCGTTTTATTGTTCAGTTACTAAGCAGGCGTTACTCGTCCCCTGGTAATCAGTCTGTCCATTGTGCTGATATCTGCGCGGTACTGCGCGTCCGGTGTACGCAAATTTTTTCCTTACAGAACTTGGATAGTGATTCCGGACTAGATACTTCCGGCTTGGAATCGGGGCCTCTTTGCGTCTATCAGTCTGTCTATCTATCTATATATTTATCTATGTAGAGATTTGTAGGAAACCCCATGGAGATATTTATCGGAGTAATTCTTCTTTCAATCGAAGGATATTTTAACTGAGGAAAGTTGAGTCAGCGCTTAATTGTCATTCTTCCTCGATATCAATTGGAATGTTGGGTGTTTCTGCCACTGAAATGACAACTTGTAGGATTGTCATTGAAATGTGAATTGGTCACTTTTTTCCATAAACATCCAGTGGCGTAAGCAATAACTGTTCCAACAGACAATTCAAAATATCGAATATTGCGCTGAACACATACTGCTATCATCCCATCGTTCCGGTGCCTCAGTAGATCATAATTACCTAGAAAGCTTCCAAATGGGAGACTTCCGATCGCCTGAAATAGACAATAAGCAGACACCTGAGTTCTAAATCAACCAAGATAGCGTCTTGTTCCAAAGAAGAAGCGGCTCCCAACGCGACCGTAATCTTACTCCTTAGTACTCACGTAGTAGTGTTGAAAAATCCGGTTGGTAAATGAACATCAATTCCGAAACCGTCTCACAATCATTAGTGTATGGCGCTAGTATTATCACCTAAGTTTGCTCGTTCAGGTTCAAGGCACTCATCGTTCAAACAAGGAAAACCACGTCACGTTGCCTAATGTTGACGGGCTCCTTGAGTGTCAACTTTTCGGATGGACGTTCCATTCATCGTGTTAATACATCCTGCCTATGAGGTATTTGTAAACAATTCATAAAGATTCGACTTCTTTCAGTACCGTTGTACAGAGACGTATGAATCATAAGGTACCTCAAGCCATTGCTTGGTTATCCGAAAAGTAACACTGGCTAGGCTGTGAGATCTAGATGCTTGAACTAGCAACCTCACTGAACTTCATGTATGGAAACTGAAGATCCTATTCAAGTATTTCCAACAGTGACCTTCACCTTTCTCATGAAACAAAATACAACTGTCCTCTCGATAAATACACTCATTTTAATAACAGTTTGACTTTTCACAAGTGACGCAAATGAAACTTCCCGTGGCATTTTGTGAATAAATTTCGCCGTGTTTCATCACGTGACTTAACACTGTTCTTTTTTCAACTCCTCGTATTGTTTCTTCAGTGCACGCTTTTTTATGTCTTTCTGCGTGCGGGTGAGAGATGATGACATAAGGGAGCTATGTGAAGCAGACAGATCGGCTTACCCAATTTTGGGACGAATCCGCTCTAGGCAAAATATTGAAACTAACACTAGAATTAAGACGAACAAACTATGCAACGGCACATACTGCTGGTAAATTAATGAGCACTTCGCTGTTCCTGGACACCATATATGTACATACAATGTATCTTAAGGATTTGAAGCCCTATGTTTCTTATCACCCCTACCACCGTCATCATCAACAAGATGAACAACCGAGGAAAATACTGATGATTCACTGCCATACAAGCATTCAAAATTACTTGTGGTCGAAAAAGAATGGATAATGTAGCAGGACTAATGCTAGCCCACAGCATACACCCGAGATACCTACACATCCGAGACCTAGTCACATAATCTGAAGAGAAACTGACAGCATGGACGTAATTGGCATATTTATTCATTTCGACAAATGTATTGAGACGAACTCGTTCAGGGGATCCACCACCATCATCATCATCATCGTTAACATCAACAGCATCGTCGTCATTATCAAAATCAACGGCATCACTGCAAACATCCGTGGTCAACCTTGGCACTTCCCTGTGTGCATTCAATATTTATTAAAATTCCTATTAAATGAAAATGAATCAAAATGGGTGGGAAAAGTATTTGGTGCTGGCCTACCACAATTATTCCGATGCGCCTAGAACTCCAGACAACTATTCAGTCGACCTGAAACGAAAATGATAGCAAGAAGCCTACTAACATCGATTCAGGGCAGTCACGGAGGGAATCAGGCCGTCTCAATCGTAGAGCGAGAATTAAACTGATAGCACCTAGACATTTGCTAGTCTCTTTCATATCCTACTGCAAATCTGATTGAGAAGATAGTGAGAAATGTCGGACAAACAACCAATGTATTGATTATTTTTGGGTCGCCGGACGGCCATGATGGCTGAATTGCCAGAAATCCACTTCATGCTTAAAAGCGAAAAAAATAAACGGCTTTGAGAATCAAATAGACTACCACTGTCTGCTAAATACCACCGGATTGCCCATCCACAACTGACAGGCTTATCTGCAATGCTTCTGTTAATACTCACATTTTCCGAATCTAAAAGCCAGGCATACGAGTATTCGTCCGCTCGAAAAACATCAATTTCATTGTCATAACAAAAAGGTGTCCAGGGTTTTTGATCTTCCTTGGCTGATGTTGTTGCGTGGACTGCAGGTTTAGGAGTTCAGGCAGCAGATAGTAGAGGTCAATATCGAAGATGTGTGAAATGGTGAGGTAAAATATCGACGGACGGATCCTGTGACGCACGGGATTAATGAAGCTGCAAAACGTATAGAACTAACACACTATTCAGAAGGTCGCGGAGCATCATGGTTTTCATGCTTCTTGCGGTGAATCACGTAGGCACAGCCCTCGATCTCCTCTACAACTTAATCAAAACTTGAACCCAGATTGGGCGAAACTTGCGAAACACTCTCATGAACGAGATATTTATCTGGGTTTAGTTGGGTTAGCCCGTCAAAATCGGATAAGCGCGTGAAGGTATAATCTGTTGTTTTCCACGGTAAAGCTCCCTGAAAAAAGACCACTGATGAGAACCGTCAAAGGTTGTCACGCAACAGTCATTAGACCTGTAATTTAATGCGTTAAAGTGTACTTTTAATAAAAGACCCACGAGTTATTTATAATTTACAATGAAGGTATTCACTTGGCATTGTTGCTTGCTGCAAGAAGTCACCAAAATATCACAAGGGTCGTACCAGTTAAACAATGAGTTCCTCCACCCATATGAAACTGGTTTATCATCGGAAGCGACAATAACCGATGAAGGTTTGATTTTGTACTATAATCGTCTAAACGCTTCTTGCGAAGCGTCGGGGGCTACTTTCACACAAGGATGACGATGTGTACAAGAATAAAGAAAGCATGAAACTTCGTTATGTTTTACCGGTCAACGCCGCTTTAAACCACACAAAATTATCGAATATACACTCATTCGCAAATAATTTGGTTATTTCGAGAAACACCTGAAACCCAGCTGAATTTCTCTTTTCTGATGTCTTCTGGCAACTAAATGTGCTGCACCAGGCCGCCTCATGTTGTTTCAGTCGCTACGATATTTGAAATATCGCGATACATGTATATATTTGTAATGTATTACTCATAATGTTGCTGAAAATCCATCGACGGCCAACGACCGGTTTCGCTCTTATTGGGGCTCTTCAGGTAGGCGCAGTCTCCGGGCTCCCGTCAGCTTTATGTTCTACTTGAAACCAAACTGCACGAAATTAGCAAATTTACACTCATTTGCTGTTGGGTGATTATCGGCAACCTCATGAGTAGTACGTTACAAATCTATGCATGTATCGCGAAATTAAAATTTCGTTGAGACCGAAACATGAAGCGGCCTAGTGCAGCACATTCAGTTGACTGAGAACATCATAAGCGAGAGATTCACCTGGGTTCCAGGTGAGTCTCTCGAAAGAACCAATTTGTTTTGCAAAAGAGTGTATGTTCGCAAATTTCGTGTAATTTGGTTTCAAGTAGAACATATTGTCGACGAAAATCCAGGACTGCACCTATCTGATGAACCACAACAAGGGCGAAACCTGTCGTGGGCTGTCGATGGATTCTCAGCAACCTTATAAGTAGTGAAATACAAAGATATACATATTCGTTTGGCATTATGAATGCTATTTCACAGGATCTGTGCAATAATCAGCCAGAAATTTACGCTACTTACTTTCCATATTCGAAGGTAGAACGTCGCGATAAATAGAGCCAGATTTGCAAGTATCAACGTACAGTACGAATTTGTTGAACATTTTTTGGAATGCATGTAGGCGAGGGTATAGTTCAACTGCATGGCATAAAGCTGTCGCGAGAAAAGAAGAAAAATTCTCGTGAGCTCGAGATGAGTCACTCGATGAGTCAGTCATTAGTGAAGTGGATCCCTTGATTGAAGAATTGGTGGCGTTATATTCATACTTAGTGCGGATAATTCAGTCTGTTTTTTGGTCGCTCGTGGACGAACGGTTACACGTTGCATCTATCAAGCGCACCAGGGATGATTCCTAATAAGGTTGGAACAGTTGTACATTGCTTCTCGGTTTTCCATCACAGGCTAGTTTCTCGTACGTAAACTCAGAAACTTCAAACTATTTCGGATTCGTGGTGTCTCTCTAGAAGCAAAAGCAGTATATTTTCTTGTTAGGAAGAATTAGGCTGACGCGCTCTCTGTATTATCTATGCCCCATGAATGACCGTACACGACCAGCTTCTCTGTTTATGGTATCTACTTTTGCTCAGCAGGCTGAATGGATCAACCGCAAAATCAGGTGAGTCGAATGAACGGAAACTTCTAAAACTAAATCTATGTAACTCCGTCAATTAAAGCATGTTGATTAGACCTATCAAATTTGAATTCCCGGGGATGTCACTCTTGGGGGTGAGGTACGAACACCGTATTTTGTGTTCCAATTTTCGGTTGATGTTTAGAACTGTTTGACTGTAAACACCCTTTTATAAAGAATTACTGATGTCATTGAACCGACATGGTTACTAAAGCCTTTGAAATCCGTTCATTATTTTGCTTCCAAATGAAAAACTGCGTGCTAAAACATGGTTACAAAAATTAACCAAACTTACGTCTCTGTCTAGGAAGTAAACATGGGAAGCCCCACCATGTCCAGAGTAGAAGATGAACACGTTGGCATTAGGACCGCTATTATTGGGCAGAAAGTTTAAGGGGGTTTTGAGGAGGAGCTTCTTCGCTGGTATTCTCAAACATAGGAAAGCACAACAAAAAAAACAAGGAAATTGTAGCATAGCGAACGCGTCCGTCAGAATATTGTTTCGTACACGCTGCTTGATATAATCAGTAGTTAAATTAATTTCGAATTGTCTACTAATCGCATGGCTACGTGAGGATGAAAATTCGATTCTCTGTTAGTCTTTTGGTGAATTCTTGTTGAACGATTTATGGTAGCTCCTTTGTTTTTCAATGCATGATGATGGTTGGAAGCAGTTTTCTGCTTTAGCTAGCTTTATCAACTTGCCGTCGAAAAGACACTCTCGTTAGCATGATTACATCCGTTTAATGAAATATCTACACAATATATACACTACTGAGGAAAAATATTATAATAAAGGTGAGGCCATCCTACATTTTTACCACGGATATCCAAGAAGCCATATGTTTTTCTTTAAACCGATCTGGAAATGCTCCGTTTGTTAGTCGTTGATCAAGATAGTGTTCATCTGTTCTCTGATCGTAGTGGTCAGCTTGCGAGTGTTTCATCACCAAACGAAGTGATATCATGAGTGAGTGGTTGGGTCGGAAGTTACTCCATACCAGTTTGATAATATACGGCTGTGACTGGCTGAAGGCAGCATAAACTTCTCGGGGTCCACGTGGTCGATTTCGAACTGTGCCGCGTTGTGGTTGGCATCCCCCGAATTCGATTGCTGCTTTAAGTAGTTTCTGTTTGAAATCCTTTTGTTCATGGTCTGATCGAGCGTTTGCCGATTTCTAATGTGTTGCATTCTGGCTTTCCACATTCGTTTGGCTGTCACCCCGACTTCTGGTTTCGGTTGTATATTTTGAGTGGTTGTTCCTGAATTGCTGTTGTGGTGTAGCCTGATTTTTTCGGAATTTGTTTTCGCGAACGCTCTTCCAGTTAATAAAACTTGTATACTTTGCACATGAGTTTATCACGTTTGATCGCCCATTATGTAGACCATTTCTCTTTCCTTCTCTATCCAAACTAACTGCAGGCGTGATCGGAAAAATTTAATTTGTTCTACTTAGAATTGGAAAAGTCTTTAAACACCTTTCTCCCTTATTATTACTTATTACTTATTACATATATTAACAAACCTGGTTAAAGCAGAATAGGAAACCAGATAGTGCAAAAATTAACGGAAAAAGATAACGTCAAGCTAACCTAAGATAAAGTTTTTACAACTTTAGCCAAGTTTCAAAATACAAACGATTAGACTCACAATATGTGAAGTAACAAATAAATTTCTTTTGAATATGCACAATGAGATATGCTGTCTGAAAATATAGTTTTGCAAAAAAATAGCTTGCCACAACAGTACATACTATCCGCAACAGGGAGCGGAAAACTCATACACAATTCGAAAGCATATAAAGTGTTACAGATCTATTATCATTTGGCGAGGACGATCAGAAATGAGTGTTTCGTCACAATTGCCAATTCAAACTGTGTATAATTGACCGGATGAGAGACTTATACTTTGCGAGAGAAAAAACTATTGCCTCGTTTTCTTGCTTGTCTCTGTATGCCAACGCTTCCCATCTCGTCTTGTGCGGGTCAAGATTGCGTGAGAGGAATTTCGAAAGAACCGCTGTGACGTTACCAACCCACATAGGCGAGACAGGTATTCTAAAAGCTGAGAGTATTATGGGTGAATCGCGATACAGATTTGCGGGATCGCCATAAACCGACAGGGCCGCCAGTAGGCTTCGATTTCGATCAGCAAAAACAACAGTGTGTATTTGCGCTTTTCATCATCGAGAGTTAAAACAACTCCTGCATCCGAGCAAACCAAGACCGACCGACCACATTTCGTACATGTCCGAGGAGACATTTGACCATCCACAACTACGCATATCTGAATAAGTTTTAAACTTCTATACAGTAACAATTGATGGCTATGATACAATATTAACCCATATTCAGAAATTGATAAACCGAGTTTCCCCTGGAGTGAAGCAAATCCTTTCGACTGACTTCAGGGAGGTTTACTTAAAGACATTATATATAAAGTTACTCACAAGAATACTAAACACGCATTTCGTAAATCACAGTTGAACATCTCTTATCTATCATATTCTTTAGCTGAATGTGCTGTCCTGGACACGCTGCTTGCGTGGGTTGGTGCATCTGTCGGGATATCACAGGATATTTTGTCGGAGAAAGCTATTCGGTCATTGTTGGTTCTCATGCACATTTCGTGGTTCGGTTGACAAGAACCCTAGCCTATCTGATGGGCCAAAATCATGAGGTTGAACCCGGTCATGGGCTGCCTGAGAGTTCTCTATTGCCCGATGACTAGTGTTCTTCCAAGTGGACTGACCCTTCTGTAATATAGTAAAACTGATTATTCTGTTCTGCTGTTTGTATTGTGTTTTGATCCGCAGTGTCATTTTAGTTGCACCATGTGTTAAACGGTGAACTGATGGAGGAAATGATTTGATTTCTTCGCACCCGAATATGGACTTACTTTTCCACGGTAGTCAATTACCACACCATCGTATACGTCTTCGCGTTGGTATTCATAGAAAACTTCGCCTTTAAACGGATTTCTGGAATAGAAGAATGAAAAATGGCAGTGGGTCCTCTGGGAGAAATCAACATGTAGGTCGAATAAAAAGAAATGAAGTCTCACAAAATTGAGTTCGAATTGGGCTGTCGGGCTTGGTTTGGAATACAGTTTCACGACGATGAATGCAATTCAGTCACACATTTGATGGAGCGTTAAATAAAAATCCATAACGAAGAAATAATTTAGGTATCCTACAATGATCTCCGTAGAGTGCACAACATAGAAAATTACAAATTTTGTTCGAAAATGTAATTTTTAGGTAAATTTACATTAAAACACCACCAGTGGTATATGAACATATCCATATTCAGCGCCCTTGAATGTAGTAAGTTTTTGCAGGCTGCGAGATGGCTCAAGTGGCTAGGGAGCAAAAAAGGGCTGACCGGATTTTCCGTAGTTCCGGCCTTACCTCTGCCTCCCGACCTCTTCTGTCTAGGCTTGTGAAACCTGGCACTATCCTAGGCCTCGTGCAACCTTTGTGTGTCACGGCAGCTGGGTACCTTAAAGATACAACAGCCGAATGAACGATTCGGCAATAAACGACTTACGATTGTTACAGTCTCCACGTAAGAACTAACTTCAATTGCTTTGGAAATGTTTTTCTTCTCTTCGGATGCATTAAAATATTTAGATTATTAGACTGTATGCTCACTATTTTCTCTAAATCCCCAGCCAGCTGATGAACTAAAATGAAATCTAGATATACTTGTGATTCATTTCAGGCTAGGGAAACGAGACCTCAAACGAGTACATATCACTATCATCGTCATCTTCATCATCATCAGAGTGTGCTGCTTGTATCAGAGATCTATGGCCTCGACAGTCATGAAAATGCATCAACCACAGACATCTCAAGTGACACATGATTTTCTGCAACTCAAATTCAACAAGTATATACATTATAAATACGGCAAAACATTGAGGCTTGTGAAGACAAAACATCGAAGCGCGTTTTCTGCACTGTATTCGCTCCCATATAGCAAAAATTGTACGCGATATTTACTTGGCATTGTTTGCTATATTGTCGTAGGCAAGAGTAATTATATTATTAAGCTTGAACTCCGTTTGTGACGAATGATTCGATACGCATGGTAAACGTCCGCCTGAATGAGAAAATACATGACACCTGAATTAAAGATAACAAGCAGATTGAACCATGGAGACTAAAGAAGGTAAGCAGTGTCTAGGATAATCCACTCTTGGTGGAGCATCAGTTATCGCAACAGTATTTGGATGCATTATCCCAAGGACAGGAACCATGATTCTACCTTGGAAGTGATTGTGTGGGCCACAGTTCCACTTTCGGTCGAATGTCAGAACAACGATCTGCTCACCGGAGCTGTGCAATTTTGTTATCGCTTGACTTGGAAAACACGTTCGAATCTGTCGTTCGCTTGTGTACTAGGTACATAGTCACATTGCGGCGAATCTCAGTGGTAACAAAATATGACCCACTGAATATTATTAATGGATACAGACGCACTGAATTTCTGTAACGTTTTCAATACGATTCTCATATAACCCCATGCAAATGATAGACGAGCAGACGAACGAATTTGACCAAGATGAATTTCTATATGTTTATTCAAAATACACGCTGCTTGATCTCACCAAATAGTATAGACTTATCCGCCCACATTGCTTAGAGATTCTGGTGCATTCGCCGTTACAGCTAATGTTGTTTGCGCGTCGGTGGTCTTTGTTTAGGTTTCTGAGACCTGGTTCATACAACAGGACACTCGAGGCTACGGTACTGGGGAGCTCGGGAGCATTCCTCTAATATAATGAGGCTACAATGTCAGGTCAGATGATTAGCGGGGACTTGAAAACTATCGAATTTCTGTTTTATACAACACCATACCTCCCACTCACAGGCAGTGATTTCACCTATCATAACGCAACAATAAACACATATGTGTGACATAAGTCGGATTCTGATTAACGTGAATCACACTCTGCACCTTAATAACATCACAGCTTAATGGGACCGGAGAATCGACCCCACCCAAAGCGAAATATCCTCCACCTAATTTGCGACTGAAATACCAATCCGTGGAGACACCCATGGTACACAACTGTTTTGGGGAACTTCCAATTTGAAAACACTTTGACACTGGATTTAGATAAACTTTTGAGTCTCAAAACAAAAAAAAAACTAACGGACAACTACTTGATGTCGATAATTTTCCTGGGTGTTGGAACCAGCGACAAGGATAACCCAGAACTTTGACGGAATTTTGTTAAATATGGAGGACCAATTGTGGACACCGATGGCTTCCAACCATGCAAAGCGGTCGATGCAGAACAAGAACGCAATAAGTAGCGAAAAACGACGCCTCATATTTGGGATTACTTGAAACTTCATGTGCCTGTAATTTTATACTGTGCTTCCCCTGTGAATTGAACTTCGCCTTACAAATGTATGGCGATAATGTGGAAAAATTATCCACCACAAACCTTATAGGTCTGTTTGGAAGTCGCCTGTGTCCAAAATTTTTCATCGATATTTAACAACAAGCCGTCAAAGAACTGGGCCGTCCTTGGCGATTGTTCCAACACCTGGGTAAGTTATTGGCACTAAGTAGGCTTCCGTTGGCTCTTGGTGATGAAAACCGTTTTTCTAAAGACCACACGAAATTGTTTCAAAGTGGATATTTGCACTAACGGTACACCAAACAGGTGACTCATACATAATTGCCTCCATCCCTCTAATGTTCCACTTTAAAAGGTGGATTAGTGACAAAAAATATACACACATACAGCAACCAGTGTTTATTTTCGACAGTGTTTCCATGTCGTTCTACGATATTTCGCTTTGTGTGGGGTCGATTCCCCGGACGTATCAAACTCTGATTTTACCGAAGTGCCTACCGTGAGTCAGCTTAATCGGAGATCAAAGGCGTCATCCATATGTGTTTTTTATTGCGGTATATCAGTTGAACTCACTGACTGTCAGTGGGAGCTGTACACCTTTACAAAATAAGTAACTCGATGACTATCAGACCACCACAAATATTCCAACATTGCTTTATGGCTTTATCATATATGAGAAGCGCCTCTGGACACCGCAATTCCGCAAATTAGACTGACCTGATTTACCAACTAGCTCTCAGAAATCTGAATGAAGGCCACTCACGATGCACTGACATCGGTTGTTACGCCCAACACATCAATTTCTAGAGCACCGGAATTGCCATGCAATATGTGGAAATAATTCTACACTACTTGGTACGAACAAGTATTGCTCATTTATAATAAATGCTTGATTTATTTCACCCAACATATCATGCCCTATTTGCCTGGGATTATATTGAAATCGGTTGCAAAACGGTTATGTATATTGAATGCGTTTGTATCAAGTACAAATATTAAGTGGGTAAGCATGTCATGGTTCTGAAGCTTGACGTACTTTGAAGCTGTTGTCCGCACAACAACAGTTAGCCTGGAATTCTGCTTCCTGTTCCTCGGCCCTAACTTTGAATTCCTTGGTGAAACGGCATAAAGTAAACAGAGAAAACATTCTTATCACAATCGAAGTCAAGCTAATTAATCAGTGATAGATACATTTACTCAGGGCGTCATCGAATCAATTCAGCTTGTTTAGACTGTTTTTTCCGCCCAGGAAGAGCAAATCTATTAGACGAAAAACGATAGAGTATTTCACCGCCAAGTCTTGCCGAAGTGATTTCGAGTTGGTCCGGGGAACGTGCCACTGATTATATATAGAGCCTTTATTCGTTCCGTGTTAAGTACTGTACTCTAGTTGAGAAGCTGCAGTTAATCACTCAAATACTTATTCGAAATGTTCTGTCTAATGTTTGGTGGTGTGTACCACTGATTGCTTGGCTTATGGAAGGCCTCTTTGTGACTTGCTTCTATAAGCGGGCGCAACCCACGCAGTTGAATTCTTCCTACCATAAGGCTCACTTTTCTTTCAGTGGTATCTTGCTCTCTACCTGGAAGAAACCTGTTCAAATTCAGAAGGAATTTAAAGTGTTGGCCGAGATCCAGTATTCGCATTTAGTTCGTTGCACCACTCTAAATGCTTGGTGCTTAGCGTCTTGAAGACAGCACGTTCTAGTAGAAGTTAACAACAGAACTTGCGTTTTCCCGCATGGACGTCAATATAAGTTCTGGTAGGCTTGTTTAACATCACGTTTTGAAGGCTCCCCAATAGTCAGCTAAGTTGTGCTATTTATTTAAGTGCACCAATTGTGCAATTCAAATCAGCGATGGAAAAGTGTATGATCCGGGCTTACACTGGTGTTTCAGAACGAGCAATGCCACACGTAGCTTATAGTAATGTGGTCTGCCTGTGATTCCGGCTGGGTTTTAAAAGGAGCGCCATACGGCGAAGCGGCTTCAATTGTTCCGAAATTTACTGTCGCTTGTCTTCAACACAAAAATGTATCACAGCATCCGCCGTGGTCCGTTCATTTCTGCTCCGGTTTTGCACCCACCCAAAAGAGTCGCAGAAGCGCTAAGTCTACCTATTAGTGCATTAAGGTTTAAGACAACCACAATAATATACGGGCTTTTTTCTGGATAGTCTACAAAGTGTTGCAAAAAAGCTGCCATCAGTGTTGTAGACCACTCAATGAGGAAGCCTTCCGTTCCGTGATCTAGAACAATAACCAATCTAGTAAAGCAAGGAGCAGCGGCCCATGGTCACCAAAGGATCCCGACTGAGAGCCAGAGGAATCCCATGAAGGGATCAGGAGGGCAAATGTGATGGGTTCTTGAATCCTCCTTTCGGTAAAACGGGAAGTGCGTCCAGCGAACAAAGATCGTACGCAGCTTGTTTAAGACCGGAAACATTAAAGATTGGCAGAAGAACTGATGGATAATTTTGGAGCGTCTAAGGCAACGTCGACCG
This sequence comes from Opisthorchis viverrini, assembly GCF_000715545.1. NCBI lineage: Eukaryota > Metazoa > Platyhelminthes > Trematoda > Opisthorchiida > Opisthorchiidae > Opisthorchis > Opisthorchis viverrini. Next base: position 114,980 of record NW_008751993.1, on the reverse strand, counting down.
GAATGACCGCTGATATTGCAGTTGACGACACTGGAAGACAAATGAATCCTTCAGATATTAACAATGTGCCTACATGGATGTCGCTACCACGGGTTAAGTAAAGTGAGAATACTGGGTTTATGAAGGAGGAAGTAGGAAGGAAGCCTTTAGTTTAGTACGTCCGCTTACTTGCCCTGCAGTGTAGAGCAGACAAGCAAACCTGTTTGATGACCTCAATCGCGGCCGATGTGACATCAAATAATTTATGTGCGTGCAATCCCAGCTTAAAATTGGGCCGTGCTGCTACCAGTGTAAGAAGGATTGCCCTTCACCGAGAAACGTTTTTATTCGCAAACCCGAAGCAGTTACTATCTGTTAAACAGAAAAAACGTCTCATGTGCTCACAGTATTCGAAAACGGAAAATTACGCTATAGTAAAAATACACCGTAAAGCATTTCCACAAGTTTCGTAATAAAATTAACCTGTCTAACGCGGCGCAGAGCTTCGAAAAGACAACAGGTCTAATGAGATAGAAAATGTTATTTTGTTTTAAGGCCTTCGGTTAAGGCCTTCGTCCCAAGAGCCTAGTTGCACTGGCCGATTTTCAGATTCATGATGGATTGTGCGGACACTCAGAGGAAAATTCCGACCTCCAACATGGATGATTTCTACCTAATGACCAACCTGGTATGAAGGGCTTATGAATGTCGCATATACAGTAGGTTGTTAAAGCGAACAAACCGGGGAGCCTTCTGTGAAGTCGAATCCCTCTCTCTGAAAGGCCCGTATACAGCATATTTTAAGTTTGAGTGATAATACTGACAACAGGCAAACCGGGAGACCCTCTGAGTTCATTTCGGGTGTTCGTATCATCTAGATGGGCCGTGGATAAAACATCTTCTAGGACCAAGAGTGTTACCCGTGGTCATAAGGGTGATCGCAGTTCTAAGTGAGACACCCAGCTGGTTAAGAAATGGCCAACCTCCGTCACTTTTCAACATGGCACCAGGGGCAATATCCATTCAAGAAAAACTCAGTATAGAATAGCACAAGCCGAGAGCTGTGCGCATTCGAATAAGACTTAATATGGAACCCTCCTCATCCTTCCCTCAATCAATCTGCTATACGCATAACGATTTGTAGGTCGATGGTGGTCGGGCTGTAACCCACAGGTCGTGAAACCCAACGAAAAATCTCATGATCCACTATTGTCACCACTTCATGTTTATGAAAAACACATTGTTGTGATGAAACATCTCTTTTGATGTTTTCCTTACCTGGATGAATAGCTGTTCCTAATGATGGAGATTGACCACCGTGGAAACTATTCAGCCAGTGATATGCAAAACTTTCAAACGTTTACGAAATTCACTTCCAGATTCGAATCAGCAATACACTTTCGGGATAAAACTTGGCACTGAGGTTACAGCATTCTAACGCAAGATCGACGCAGTTTATTTGTTATTCACAATGGAATATGAAAAACAGCTTTGATGGGTTATCACGAAAGCATTAATTGAAACCTGATGTCCTAGCCATGTAGCAAAGTTGCCTCATGTGATGGCGCTCTAATAAACAGATAAAAACAATGCAGCGAAAAAGTGCTGCCAATAACTTTAATATGACGCATTTACGACAAATGTATGTGCTTAGGTTTCACTAGAGAACACCACTCAACCTGCGTTCCCAAGTGGGTTGCGGCGCAAGCTAATAAGCTGCTCATGGCCAATCGGCTCGGCCTCCTAGTAATTGCCAGGAATTAGCGGGTTCGAGACTCTCCGGAGAAGCATGACGTTCGCACCACACAAACCTCTCAAAAAGGATTCATCAATCGCATAGTTAACAATGACCGTCTGGCAGCGCATAGATCATTTAAAGTATATAGTCATGATTAAAACTCTCAGACAATTTATTTCAGCGCAGCAACAGCCAAATATCAGACAAGTTATATGCCGTGTCGAAATTCAAGCAACCAATTAACGGGAGCACCTGTGAGCATGTTACATTCATATCATTGGGCGGGGATAGTGCATGCAAATGCCTTTTGGAGAACGAAAACTCCACCATGACACTGGGCACCCTGCTTTGTGTTCTTTACCCTCTGCGCCCCAAAATGTCTGTTATTCTTCATTAACTTGTAATTTTTATTTTCCCTCAGGCGAACTTTTTTCAGGCCTATCACATTTAGCGTGAAAACAAGCTTCTAGAGTAGAATATAATTACGATCGCCTACGACGATATTGCAAACAAATCCCAAGTGAATATAACGTAAAGTGTTTGCCATCTGATAATAATCTGATGCGTGCCATGTGGTGCACTCATCGGCAGGAAAAACTAATTCAAGTACAAGACCGGAACCAAAATGCAAAGGGAAGTTACGAGTATCTCTTTTCCTTCTATTTGAGCTTCGTATTAATATCTTCCAAAAACATTGCCGGTTTCCATTTTGTTCATTCCAGGAATCCGTGGAAAAGTATGTCTATCCGCAGCAATTCAATGAATTTATTCACTGTATTACACAAGGTGCAGGTACCACAACACTGTGTATAAAATCACTCTAGTAACCGTGGGGCAGACTAACCAGTCTTACTACAATATAGAACGCTACATTTGCTTCAGCGAGCACTAGTCACAAGTGATGCAGAGCCCTCAGGCAGCCCACGACCGAATGCAAACTTCTGGGTGTGCCTTTCAAGTGAACTAGTTCTACTAACGGTATTATCGAAGCTTAGATTTTGATCTTAAACTCCCAAGCTAGTGTTCCTGTCAAAAGAACAACCAGCAGTTTGCAGCGTGCTCAGTGCCCGNCAGTGCCCGAAACCATATACAGAGCGTCGTTCATGAAATGTATGCATCCAGTATCCTATGGAAATTGTATAGCTTCCTGGATTTGCCACTGACAAAAAGTATTCGATGGACACTGAATCATGAATTGCTATTTGCTTCAATCAGAGTTTGTTTTGTCAATCCGGCTGATCCAAATGCCAAGCTAGGCAAACTCCACAACGATCAAGTTTCGAGTTTTCATACTTCAGCGACCGTCCCAGAAGTTAATTGAGTTAAGAGAGCAGATCCTAGATTTATCTTACTTTGCTATGATCTAAACAGATGGTTACAGCCTGCAGAATAGGTGTGGAGGTCTCCACTGTCACAAAATAATTGATTTTGTATGCTTATTTGTTTCAGGACGTCAAACCATATATCTTCACGAAACTACTTACAGCCGATAAGAAAATTGAAAAAATGGACCAAAAATGGTGTTAAAAAAGGTTGGTTCCCGGGGAAGTAGACATTATTCAATCACTTGCTGATCACGGCCAGAACTCTGGTGTTGCAGGCCAGCGGTTTCCCCTTTGCGAAACGCGTGTTTTGTGTCCTCCTAGGTCATGTGGTACATATGCTCTTTAAGTAAAGCTCTCAGAGGGCGGTAAAAATATTTGCACCACTCCAAGATAAACCTGATTTATTACTTCCAGACTATGGGCTATTATTATATCATTGCCATCAGTCGCCAGATCTAACAAGTTCCGAACATATTCAAATATACGCAGTTGTGAATGAATGCTCGGACTTGTACAACTTGGGGTTGGTCAATCTTGGTTTGCAGGGATTTAGGATATTTTAATCATGTTGTTGTCTTAAACATGAATAATGAATAATAGAAATCCACCTGCAGTCATTTCGATTGGTTGAAGAGTTGTCCCTCAAATCCTCATTAACATTTACCCATATTAAGCTCAGGTAATAGAACACCTGTCTCGCCTTCGGTTTATGTGGTTTGGTAACGTCATAGTTTATCTTCTGAGAACCTAACACGGCCTACTGACACGCAAATGACAAGAAGTGAAGTCAGCTTACAGGTGCAAGCCAGGATACCAAGAAAACGTTTATTTACTTGCAAATCATAAATCTCTCATCCTGTCGGTTATTCACTGTATGGATTCGGAAATGCCGCACAATCCGTGATCGCCCGCATTTTGTGCGTGTTAACCGATTCGGAGTTTTTTGTTATAGTAAAAGAAAAATAGTCCTTATAATAGGTAATCCAGGGCGATAAAGCCCCTTGCAAAATAAAAACAGTGTTATCAGCGGAAAGAGCCTTCACTAAAAAAACTCCGAAAAATCAGTCTACAACACAAGAGGAAATCAGAACCAACCAAACAAAATGAACTACTCAACGCAGAAGTCGGATTGAGAGCCAATCAATTGTGAAGAAGGTGAACATGACACAACAGTAGTCGGCAATCGATCAATAAGACCATGAAAAAATACCACCCAGACAGAAAACACTCGAGTTCCTGGAATGCAGACCATATGCAGCAACTATGTTTTCAGACAATATGCAGTTGAGCATAGTCTGGGAATAAAGCGGCGAGATGAGCACTCTCTTGATCAACGCATAATAGCAGACAGGCATAGAAGGGCTGCCGACCCATTCATTCATTCATGATGTCACTTCATTTGGTGACAGAACATTTGCAAACTGATCGGTAGGATCAGAGAACATATGAGCAATCTCTTGTTCAACGACCAACAAACGGAACATATGGCTTCGAGAATGTCCCTGTTCAAAATATAGGTCTGTCCCACCTCGATGATAATATCGCTTCTCTGTAGTGAATACATCACGGGGACATTTTCACAAACCGATTTAGTCATGCTGCGGAGGACGTGAATTTGAAAGAGCTGAGTGTCACCGTTCCGAGTGCAAGATGATAAAACTAGCCTCCAACAACCGTATATTAAAAGACAAACGAGCTACTGTATTGCGTAATACAAAAGAAAACAAACAGGCTCCCTAAAAATCCATTTTTCATCGCGATTTTGCCATGCAAATAGCACACTAATGAAAGTTAATATAGCTACCGATTATGCCCAGAAGCGTGTATCGAACAATATTCTGACTTGCGTGCTCGTTATCCATTCGCTTCATTTGTTTTAAGTGCTTAGAGGATAAACCGTACAGGATTTGTGTGGCTAAATGACTCAATGTGGAACATATTTATTTCTACACATCATACTCGTGTGTCGCAGACAGAAATGAACAGTGGAACTTATTAAACCCCTCCGATTTCCTTAATCAACAGTTAGTCAAGGCAGTTTACGTTACAACCAGGCTTCCGTAACTTGTGACAACACCCATATTTTTCGGGAATATTACAATCAAATTTCCATTCCCGCGGCTTTTTGTTGCGCTTTTCTATGCGCGAGAGCGCCACCCAATAAGCTACTCTTTACGACCACCTTAACATTCCCATTAACTTCCAGTGGTCCTGATGACAACGTTTTCATTTATTACACTGGCCGTGGTGAGCGGTAGGTCCATTTAGACTATTCACCTAGCGTAGGTAGGACGAACAAAGTAGCTTGTCGTATACAGTCACACATGAGACGTAGATGATACCAAGACAAGATGATCTTTTTAATTCTCGAGGGACAGCCCTAATCTTTGCTAGTATGAATAGGCTCTAGTATACTATATATCAGAATGCATTCTGTGATGCAAAACCGAGAAGCAATGCACAACTAGTACATCCTTTTTGGGAATCATCAGTGGAACTGAAACATCTGCAGTTAGTCAGGATATTACGTAGCTCGTCCTTCAATCAAGGGAACCACATTACTGGTGACTTACTCCTGAAGTGCCAACTCATATAGGAAACCCATTCACCATGCGAATTATTGTTCCATCTTTAATAATTACATCGTGTTGTGTTGGACTTTTTCAATTCAGTGGAAGTCACCATAAATTTTCATCGAACGTGATTAGGGCTAGAAGTCTCCCACAGGTTGACTTGACTTACAGTACAGCATTTCACTTCTCGACGAGCAGTACAGCACTTATGCTGCAATTCCTTATATCAAGGCCACATTCGCCCTCATAGGGACCCTTTGTGCAGAGCGTGTTCTTGATCGTTGTAGTCACTCTTAATATGCAACCAAAAGTACTTAAGTCCATCACGCAAATGGAATGTTGAAATGGTTAAAATTGCAGTGAAATTGACACGGAGTGATACGAAAATCCGTCTTTGAAACCGCCTTCTCGTTATTCCGAATTTATGACTGCGAGCCCAATCATTTTAACAATGGTCCTTGCGTGCCCTCTCCAAAGGAGGTTAACTGAATGTCACAAGATAGCTGTCTAACACTACAGGGGACATGGTGGCACTTACATTCCAAGATAACAAAGACAATAAACATGGTAATCAGCTTTGCATTCGGCAGGACTAAAGAAGCCATTCAAACGTAGTCTTCCAAATGATCCTGGGGAAAGTTATTCCGGAAAACTCAATATTCGTTCAGCTATAATCATTTGAGCTCATAAGAATTTTCTTTATTTATGCCTCGCTACAGCTCACTGCAACAGAAATGAACGATGTCCTTCTCCACCTGTGTGTAAAGAAAAGTACAACAAGTTGGTGATTTACATGGATTGGTTCTATGTTTGGCGGTTTTATTCCTTAAGATGTGGGAATTAAGTAGCTTGTTTCTCGTTCAGATCTCGCGAACTAGCATTCAGAAATTTCCTCACATATGTTTGAATACCGCACTGGGGAGTACAACAAAACAAAGATCCAAGCATGGCTAATGCTTTTTCTGCTTTGATATTTGAATGTAGTTTGTCTCTGGTCATTTGCAAGAAGCGTTTAGCCGAATAGTGAACAACATCCCACCTTCTTTGATTAATGTCACCTCTGCCGCTGAGCTAGTTTCACCTAGTTAGAATAAGTCACTGCAGTATAGGTGCAACACCTGTGACATTTGAGGTCATGTTGCAGCAACCAACATTTCCGCCTTTTCAAATTAGGAATTGATCGTAAGTCAATTATAAAAATTACACTTCCACGGTTAAAAACAGGTATGATACCAGTGTCGTGACCAACGTTTGACCTTCTTCTCAGTGATCCCTTCCGACGGGGTTTTACCAGAGGAAAATCATATTCTGTATCTACATAATGATGTGTATTCTACGACCTGACACAGCCGTATTTGGCGACCTCTGTCCAGTCTGATTGCAAGAAGTAATTATTATTAGGGGAAATTCGAGGATTGCGCCTTCCCAATTGACCACAAGAAGCGTAAAACTCATGGTATTCTGCCAAAGATTGGTTCGTTAGTTTTCGAATTCTTGGAACTACACGATTTCTGTGACAAAACAGTAGCAGTTGATCGATAGCATAACTCACTCTTTAACACTTTTTGGTAGTGATGTATTTGTTCCGTTTTCTGAAACCCCCAAAACTGCAGTGTTTTTGACAGCGTCAGCCAGAGAAGATGAAAAACGCTGGTCTGTTTATTGCAATGACAAGCGAACCGATGCATTTCTAGCGACCGGATACTCATAAGCCTGGATCACGGTTTCGGAATACGTTAGTTTTATCCAAAATATTTACGGGAAGTCTGTCATTTGCGGACAGGTATTCCCGTGGTAGTCAGCAGACATTAGAAGTCCATTTGATTTTCTCAAACTATTAATGACTTTGCCATACTCGCTTAATGAGTGTAAATCTTCGAATGGCAGCGTAGGCTGCAGTCACTATGAGTCGGCGAATACAACTAACATCTGTGAAAACTCGGTTCACGGTTTTCCTTTGGGTTCCGGGATTTCTTGCTCACGCGCGTTCATAAACCTGGAGGTGGAGAGATTCTAACATGGCAGAAGGGAATTAAGAATTCTATGAAAAAGTTGTGTTGTATGTGTATGGTGTCCTACGAGAGTAAAGCGTGGTTTATTTTATCAGTAGTAGGTGTCGTTCCATAACTCGGTTGTCTTAACTTTAATGGTTTCACTTGTTTTGCCTACATTGGACCCATTTCACATAGCCTCACTTCGTCATTATTACTCACTCACAAGCAGAATGACTTGAAAAAGCGTACACTGGATCAACAGTACGAGGAGGTGAAAAAGAGAACGAAAGATAGTCACGTGATGAAGTACGGTGAGATGGTGAGACAGAAACTGTTAAGGAGAGATTCAGTTGCGTCACTTGTGAAAAACCAAAGTGTTATGTAAATGAGTGTATTTGTCGAGAAGAGAGTTGCATTTATTTACCTTAGAAATGTGACGGTACGGTCAAATATGGCTGACTAGGTACCTCATGTTCGATAGACGAAGTTCTGCAAGTCAGCCAGTCCAATTATCTAGATATGCAATCCTGGCAGGTGTCCACTTTCGGATAACAAAGTAATGGCGTTGGGTACAATGTGCTCTGTAGCTTTCTCTGCTGTGGTACAAAAAGAACCCAAATCTACATAAATAATCCACAAGTACATCAGGGCAAGAATAGATTGACACGACGACTAAACTCTCATCTGAGAATTGATCACTCGAAGAGCAAGTGAATTTGTAGCCACGTGATGTGGTCTTCCGTGATTGAACGATTAGTGCTGTGACGCTGAGTGCTGTCTAATGAAAGGCCAATCGCACTGCTGATCAACCCCTTGTGGTTGAACAGTCAAGTATTCAACCATTGGCCGGAAGGTCACCGGTTCGTCATTCCCTGTTTCAGTGGGATGTGCACTGCTTCATACTCCCAATAAAGAAAAGACATCTATGGGATTCTTCTCGCTTTCTCAGCAAGGATTGGCTTCACTGAAACGGTGAAATATCCAATCGAATGAGAAAGTTCTGCTTGACGGTAAAAAGTGAAAGTGCACAATAAGACGGGTGCAATCGATCGATATAAGCACGTCATAATATTATTTTGTTGCGATTCAAGATTAAACTATATGCAAGTTGACGATGTCTTTAGCGCAATATCTAGCTGAGTTAAGTGATTCAGTCAGACGTTCAAGCTCCATGGCAAATTAAATCTCACGACATCAGTCGTGAACGATGAATTTGTACTTCCTACCTAATAGTTTGTGTGGTTCCAAGACTTGCTCTGAAGGAAAACAGTGATGTTATGATTTCCTTCATTTAATAGTCCTAAGATGTCGGAAAGCATGGTTTGTACATTAAATTAATTTATGCAAGTTTTAGTAGCTGACAGGCAACAAAATCCAGGGAGCTCACTGCTTCCCTAACTAGCGAGTGTTACCAAGCACCCATTCGAAATATACGCCAGCAAATCGGATACTGCGCTTCGGTCTTCACCGCATATAATTTGGCAGTGTACTATTGAATTCTCTCATGCACCTGAACGAAGGAAGTTAGATGAATATATTAGTGAATCGATGCTTATCATTGCTGTACACCAGTGTTTGAGAAACAAATTTCTGAAGAGATATTTATTGATCAATCGGATACTTCAACACGGGCACCTGGTACCTAAGTGTAGAACTACGGACGTATGGTAGACATCTTTCTCTCTGAGTGGAAGAGGAGGCTGTCCGAGTTGACAATACACTGACTAGCGTCTGTTTATTGTTTATATCAGGCGATATGAAATCTCACAGTTTCAAAGTTCCAATGATCTACTGATATACCTGAATGGTGGGGCAGTAGCAGTATGTCTTCAGCGCAGTTTTCGATATTTTCACTTCTATTAATGGCCGGTTGAACAACGCAGTAGGACATTTATCGGGTCGTCTGTCGGCACAAACACAGTGCAGAAATTCCAATATTTCCTCTGGTTTACTCTGCCCGGACTAGAGACGCATCGTCAAACTTAGCCACATCGACTTTGAATAAGTTCTCATATAGCCAGTCACAACTTCAATGGATGCTTAGATAAAATCGTCGGGACGGTGTCAGTTTGTTTGACAATCATACTGATAGGCAGTCGTTTGGAATCGTCTGTTTTCTCAGTTGTATTCTTAAAAGCCTGGCAACCTGATGTTGTTGTAAGCGTGAGACGGGACCAACTCCAATCCTGATATGTCTTGTCCAGGAATATTATCTACTAATTCCTAGGCAGTTTTGGATGCACCGTATTCGCCGGATCCGCTGGTTGGTCAGAGGGTTAATGCGCAACCCGCCACACATAAATTCGTTGAATAATAATCAACAGCTCACTACCGATCTCCCATTCCTGGGTCTCACCAGGGCAAATCCTAGAAGGCGGAAATTTAATCCGAATATTAAAACAACGCGAAATGTTCTGGAAAAAGATCTCCTATCGCTTGGGTTAACATGTTAATATACCAAAATTGACAGCAGCTCTCAGTGTACAGCTGTCTGCGTACAGTCACGTTAAGTTAAGTTAAGTTTAGTTAATCTAAGTTTAGTTACGTCAAGTTAAGTTAAGTTAAGTTTGGGTAGGTAAAATTCGTTTCAGTTCAGTAATTCAGGCCGTCGTGAAGGCACTCTTGCCTATCCTGGCATGAATGAACTCCCATCCGGTGTAAAATAACCACCATGATAGTGTGGCTGATATTCTCTCGAAAGTAACAGGGGACGGTCGGGATGGAGGGCCCGTTTATTCAACACCGCTAGGATGTCTGGTGAAGTAACATATGGCCAACAATTCTGGTTAAATTACTGGTATTGTTACACAAATTGAATAATTTCGAGGAACGTTTGTTTCGTGGAGTTCCCACATTTTCACTCATCTTCTACGCAGCTGAAGACCTTCGCGCGTTCACTGCAGGCAGTGAAGTAGGCTATATGAAGACGCTTCGAAATAGCCGAAATAGAGATAGGCTGATACCCGCCAACATATCTCATAATTAACCCTTTCTAATCTGAAGCCCAGCATCCGCTCGACCTTCAGTGTGCCTCGCTGAAAATCTCCCCGACTCTGTACCATGTCTGACACTTTTTCTCGCGAATGCTGAATTCTGTTGGCGTACGTTAGAGTGAATCTTGTATGAACACACCTTCCTGTTCCTTCGTTAGCAATCTTAGGCATTAGTCCCAACCTGTGTTGAACATGTATGATCCTTTGTCCGTCGGATTCGTGGTGAATATTTCGCTTGCATGCCTGGACTTATTTCCTACCTGAGATTCTGTTATCTCTCTGTCTTCAGGTCCCAGAAGTAGCTCAGCACTCAACTCAACTAATTGAGCTGTGCAGAGCCGGTTACGAGTCCGAAACTCTAATCGAGTCATTGCAAAGCGTCTGCTCCCAACGGACACGCATCGTGTTGTGTGATTAAGCCAAAATGAAATGAAATGCAACTGATCCGTATAATGTACTTCTACCGGTACAAGACTGTTGTTGATTTTTTTTAGTAGTATATTTTTTTGAAATAGACAACCAATATGACACAGTCTACAAAATAAGCAATCAAACCCGATAAACCTTTTGCACAAAGACAAATGATTTATCAGCAAAAAGTCTTTTTACTCGAAGAAGCCCAGGGAAAACATGCCACTGCATAATGAGGATTAAGAATGATCCAGGACAGTTATGGGTATTCTTATCGATGATGTTCGGGCGTACTAAGCACATCGCTTAAGTGAAAACACTTTCCCCCTTTCAGATATGAGTATTCAGGTGCGTCCCATGTGCGCTGGTGGCGTATTATTAACACGTTCGCCTGGCATGTCAGTTGTCCGTATTTCCAACCCTGACACTGCCAATGGATACGCGCTGCTGAGGACCTCTAAAAAGAGCGAAACTGAAGTCCATTTCTTCCCCAACTTGGGTGTGGATTCAGATGAATAATTACACCAGGAAAGAAGGACGACCGTTCAAACTACAGTGATGTGAAACTGAACAATACACATCCTGCAAATCCCCCACATGCATCCAAAAACGTTAAACAGCCGGTTTCAAGTGTCTGTGGCGCTGCGTGATTGGCACGTTCTGACAACCGTGTCAATCGATCGTCACAACCAGGGCAGCTACTCTTTCGTCGTACGGATGACTTTTCGGGCATAATAATCACACCGCTCAAGTGAGAACACTTTCGCTATTTTAGACATGAGAATTCAGATGCGTCCAAAGTGCTCTGGTGAAATCGTGGTAACACGTTCGCCAGTCATGTCAGGTGTCCGTATTTCAAACCCTGGCACGACCATTGGACACGCATTGCTGATGAGCTCTAGCAAGAGCGAAACAAACGTTCAGTGCTCCCCGCAACATTTCGATATGGATTCAGATGAATGATTGCGCCAAGACAAGGGGAAGACTGTTCAAAATGTGAAATATATATATATATATATATACGGGATAACGACAGGAGTAGATCGACGCTCGTCACTGCACACAGTGCCTTGACCAGTGTCAATTCACACCTGCGATCGACTCAATGTGTGGGAAAATTCTCCCTCGATATCGTTTGGATTACACAACAAAAAACAGACCAGATTTCAACATGCTCATTTGTGCCCTCGTTTAATACAAGTTCATCCAGCAAATCCCAGCATCATCCACCACAACCTTTCAACCATAAAACTCAATAAGTCCCCCTGTTTTCGTGTATCATTCTACTGTACTAGATTGTAATTAGTAGCCCCTATTATTAGGGTTATCATCATCCTTGCATCACTTTGAGTAAAAACAGTAGCACTAATACTCTCATCAGGCAGTTACAGCGCATAATATCAGACGGTTATGTAGGAACTATCGACCGAATCATTCAGTAAATATGTCACTTCGCTTGGTGATGAAACGCTTTCAAGCTGATCGCCAAGCGCAAAGAATAGATGAACATCCTCTTGATCAACGACGAACAGAGCAGATCCAGATAAAAACGTATGGCTTCTTGGATATCCGTGTTCTCATTGTATATCTGATTCACCTTGATAATGATGTTTTTAATCAGTAGTTCAAAACTTATTTGGATATTTGTAGATAATAGATCTAATTATACTACCAAGAGGGCAATGTTGAGTGACCTGAGTGTGACCGTGGTAATGACAAGGTGATAAAGTTAGCTAAAGTTGCAAACTGCCTTCAACCACCTTCATGCATTCGAAAGCATTGGACCTGCTACATGCCGTGATGCAATAATAAACTATCAGACATCCAAAAATAGATTTTCATGTTGCCATGCAAAAGCGAACTTGTGAAAGTTACTTTAGCGACTAAATACATCCAGTAGCGTCCGAAAAACGATATTCTGATCGGAGTGCCCGCTATCCTTCCACTTCATTCGTGTTAGGTGATCAACGGGACTTTAGAAAACAAACCAGCAGGCAAAGAAGATTCAGTTATAGCTCGGATCTTATTTGAACTAAAGTACACTGATGGAAGTAGTCAAATATAATCAAATCACATTCGCAATGATACTCAAAGCAATCATTGGTGATGATTGCTCATTGTTCGCAGGACGCGCTGTGGTATCAGAGGAGAAGTGACAGCTTGTTTTGCAGCAGTTCCATAAAGAGGACGCCTGCAGAAATCATTCATCTGAAGCTGTTTTTATCGAACTCATATTAACATCTCTGGTTGCCCACAAGTCTACAGCGAAACAAAAATTCCAGAGCGATGATGGAAACAAATTTTATGCCTGTATGCTGTATGAAGTCTAGGTAATACAAGCTCTTTATTTTTGTATGCCCGATTCTCTTCAATTACATTCAGAGGGAATGAATATCCAATAAATCCGGTTTAGGGTGGGTTAGATTTCTGAAACATTACAGAATGCCCGAAACCTTCCGAGACCTTCAAAAAACACCGAAATCGCAATAGCGGGGACGTCAGAAAAGTCAGCAAAGCCAGTTGCTGATTGCAAGATGAAGTAATCAATTAGACCAGCGTCTTGGAACTTATGATGTTGAGCATCGGGTTCATTTACCCACCGTCTACATTCTAACTGTTTCGTACTAAAGTGATGGACCCCGAAGAAAGTTAGATAGATGAACACTCTGATGGATCAGGTAATCCCACTGAGATGGTATTTTGATGATCGACTACTTTTTATTAGTACTACTCGTACTTCACCGTTACATGTCAAAAAATGTATGAATTCGGAAGCCAGGAGCATCACAACCCAGTTCATACTCGACGGCTGGAATCAGGGAATGTGATGCATGCCAAAACTTACAATGTGCTGAACTTCAACAGGATCCTTTTTATGCCCCTCTTCTTAGTACGAACGCGAATAATTCCAAAGCTGTTTTAAATAACCTGTTTCATTTTATCAGAGAACCCCCCACTAGATCGGTCTGGTTGTTGCTCCTAATTCGTCCACTGAAAATCCAAGTAAAATTTGTCGCAACAACTGCTGATCAGTAGTGTGATAATCTCTACGTTAGACTGGATGTAGCGGCAATCATCCTACAATCAAGGAAGCCAAATTTCTTAATCACGTGTTGACGGGCTCCTCAAATGACGACTTCGCAAAAGGAAGTTTCAATCATCTTATGAAACTATTCTTCCTCCAATCTACTTATAGATTGATGGTAATATGAAGATGTTGGGTCAGTTGCAGTAGAGATTTCGCCCAATCAGTAAAGACAGAGGAAGCCGAAAGCGCTCACAACTATCGCATCCAACGAATCTCCAGGAGGTGTCAACAACAGACCAACAAATTTGCTTGGCTGCGAATGTGTATGCCGACACCCGGTGTGTAGATCCCAGCTCTACGTATTTCAACCCTCAGCAGTTGAAAATATGTTTGTTGACAAATGTTTTAAGTACCGTATACACTTGCATTATTGAACGTAGACAATACTTATCGTAGCTGCCAAAATATGGCAACATTAAGAACCACGTTGTGTGGCAAGTCCGGTTGTCCTTTTGGCTGTGAAATCCATGGTCGTTGGATTGTGTTTTGAAAATTATAAGAATGCGACCAAGGTGGAGTTATACCACTAATGTGAACGTAAACTAATGATCAATAATTGCGAGACGGAAGTACACTTTTATCCAAAGGAACGATTGTGATTCTCTTGCTGTTAACCTGGCCTCTCCTGGTGTACCCCAGTTATGCAAATGAACAGGTAACCGACCTTACAAAACACCTATGGAGGAATGACATTCAGTATAAGCTCGCTTCTCAGAAACCCATAGATTTTGCACGCACAACCAAGTCTCTGAGAAATGAGGCACGTCAAGATTTGTGGGCTGTCTATCAAGTGTCTTCCGACCAGTTTGCTTCGCCTGACAGTTAGGTTAAAACGTTTCACTGTCACCAGCATTGGAAATATTGACACCGCGGTGGGCCAATGCCTAATGAAATATTAGAAATCCAACTGTCGGGTTTGATGGGCAAATCAGGAACCACTTGACAAATAAACTGTATAGTCACCCGAGTTGGTAATGTATCGACATATTCAACCGGTCAAATAAAATGCATTCGGCAGTTGCATGTAATGACATGTGCACTCTGTTCAGTTGATTTTACAAGCTTAAATTGACGAAGCGGTAATCACATAAGATCACCCGGTTATTTTTTAGAGCAGTACAGTTGAATATGATCCACTGAACTTCAGAGTGTGCAATAGTAGTTTTAATATTTGGAACATATTATTAGTAATAATTCAGCTGCAGCACCATTTTGGTATGCAGCCGCCATACTGCCCGAGTGAAGCTCGGGCTGAGCACTCTGCGGAACTCCCAAGCCTGGACAGGACTAGTCGAGCCGCGATAAAATGTCAGAAATTTCGAGCCTTTACCGTTGAGTTATACTGAGCTCCTGAGCTAACTTCTACTTCCGAAGGTAATTCTCTACGGATGAGATGAAGTCCAAACTTCTTTTAAAGCTTTCGTTTGCTAGGTGAAAATTCTACTACTTGTTCAAAAACGTAGATTCCTAATTTTTTTCTCATGTTCTCATTCTGTAAAACGGTATCACGTAATTGTACTTTTCGCTTTTTTTCGATGTCCACCAAACTTGCCTTTTATCTGAATGTTGTGTTTTGTTTGACATTCAACCACTATTTGGCCTTCAGATGGAGTGCCCAACACAACACAACCAATCATCCTCACCGTCAACGTCAATCATGTAAAGCAAAACCAGGATTTATTTTAATGCCCTACTGCGAAGGGAAGAATGAAGGTGGAGAGTGAAATGACTTGGTGTTTGGTCACTACAATCGTTCTGAGTGACTAGTGATCACTCGATGATCACCCAGTAATCAACCCACAGTCCAATGCCTCTCTAAGAAGTTGGGTTGTTTAAAGATCGAATGCAAATATCACTTGAGTGACAGAAACTCCTTCCAACAGCTGACTCGATATCGCCAAAGGCCTTCCTGATAAGGGAAGGCACTTAACATTTTCACAAAATCAACGAATTGGTCAGAATCTCTACTTCATATCCCTAATTGCTGTTACTGCAAGTGTCTTAAGGGACTTACCATATTGAGCTTTGTCCATTTTATTCAGAAAAACGGTACTTGAGACACGTTGATTGTTTCGGCATACGGAGTATCACTACTCCTTCGATAGGGAGGACAAGGGAAATTGATGCACAAATCTGAACTATGAATCACCGCATCTGATGGAGTGTGATAGATAGATAGATAGATAGATAGATAGATAGATAGATAGATAGATAGATAGATAGATAGATAGATAGATAGATAGATAGATAGATAGATAGATAGATAGATAGATAGATAGATAGATAGATAGATAGATAGATAGATAGATAGATAGATAGATAGATAGATAGATAGATAGATAGATAGATAGATAGATAGATAGATAGATAGATAGATAGATAGATAGATAGATAGATAGATAGATAGATAGATAGATAGATAGATAGATAGATAGATAGATAGATAGATAGATAGATAGATAGATAGATAGATAGATAGATAGATAGATAGATAGATAGATAGATAGATAGATAGATAGATAGATAGATAGATAGATAGATAGATAGATAGATAGATAGATAGATAGATAGATAGATAGATAGATAGATAGATAGATAGATAGATAGATAGATAGATAGATAGATAGATAGATAGATAGATAGATAGATAGATAGATAGAGAGATAGATAGGTAGATGGATAGATAGATAGATAGCCTGGGTGGATTCTCCTCAATTGTGAGTGGTCTAGGAAGACAAATCTCCCTGGCAGCATTTGCAGAGCTCCTGTTAGAAGTTACTGTTGCTCAATTTTGTTGTCCTTTCTAGGCGAATGTTTTAGATAGGAAAACTTCTTCTCAGGTGTATATGTTCTCGAAATCTCGACGCATGATGGAGGCCACAACCGAAGGGAACATTTCTGTTCACAACCAGCGGTGTTGATGACAATGATTTCATTTCCTTTTCTGGCGACGGTGAGGTTCTCTTTATTGAATTCCCAGAAAATCTAGTAGATTTGGTCAAATTCGGTAATAACCGTTATAACATACAGATTTTTGAACAGGAAGCTTAATCGTGAACGAATTGAAGAGGCTTAGATGAACATATGTTGACTCATGTTATCTGTGGTTCTACATAAAGATGGCTGTAAATGAAATTTACCTATACATCAATTGAAAATCAGCTAGAGAAAATTTAGAATTCTCGTCTACATTTTTTAATGACAAGCAATTCGAAATTATTTGGCGGAAGAAAACTCGTACGCCTGAATTACAGATTCGGAACTTGTGGGTTCTATCAAAAGTGTTGCAGATAAGCCTGTTAGTAATAGATGTGTAGTCCGGTAGTAGTCAGCATTGGTAGTCAGCCGTAGTTGATTGAAAGTGGTGCCATGTATCCGTGGGAGTCAGCAAATTTTACCGATATCGGTGATTCTTCGGCCCACGATTTGTTTTGGTTTCTAAAACTATTTACTCGCAGGCAGTGCAGACGTATACCGCTCAACATCCGGAGAGCATCTGAAGAAATTTACGTCAGTTGTCTTATCATCGTCATAATCATCATCATCACCATCATCATGATTGTCGTCATCATCCTCGTCCGCATAGCGCTGGTACTTCGCTGCCGTACAATTCGTTTTTCAGGCAGAGGCCTGATTGTGAATTAAAGAATAAATTGGAATGGATAAGGTATTGAGTTCCAGCCTATTGCAAACCTTTGGGGATGTCTAAAAGTCCAGGCACCCATTTAAACGATCTGGATGTAAACTAACAACATGAATGCCAATGAGATGGATACGCAGTCGTATCACTCAGATTAGGTATATCGGTGTTGTGGTGAGAAGCCTTTTGCCTTATCCTGGAAAGGGATTCACACGGACATGCACAGTATACTTGAGGTCTCTTTTTTACCATCAAACGATTGAAGTCTCTGTTGCCCACCCAAACACCCATTTGCTAATTGTCTCGTTATGAATCCACAGTCATCATGTTGCATCAC
The DNA here is from genome assembly GCF_000715545.1 of Opisthorchis viverrini. NCBI lineage: Eukaryota > Metazoa > Platyhelminthes > Trematoda > Opisthorchiida > Opisthorchiidae > Opisthorchis > Opisthorchis viverrini. The sequence goes on along the minus strand of NW_008751993.1, from coordinate 96,902 downwards.
TTTTGGTTCTAAGGTAAGTGCTTTAATTCGAGGACAAAACACCTACTTTAGTTGCTCTTGGTAACCACGTCACACAGCTATACTGCGATAGTGTGAAACTTCTGTGAAATTGAGGCGCATTCCGCTTTGCCGCAATACGTGTCCAGAATGAGAAAATATACAGGAGGTCACAGTTTCGTGCGTGAACTTCGTCTACCATACTGTAATGTGGGATTGCGCATCTGATTTGAAGACGGCAAACCACGAGCTCCGATAAACTCGAACTAGCACGGAGAACATTCATACCGTTGACGAAAAGATAACCATTAGGCGAATTCTGATCGAAAGTGCGTCCGACAGGTGAAGCCATGAAGCATTGCACATCTGTTCCACCCTTACTGATGTTCACCCGCGCTGTGAGTCTCAAGAAACGAACTCTCTATATTGCGACTAGAGTTCCGAACACTTAAAAACCGTGGAATCGCATCTTCTATTATTATGTTGTAGAAAGCAATTTTCCATTTTGTTTTTCGGTTTTGCGTCTATATGACCTCTCTTGTTTCCGACTTGAAGGAAAATGTTTCTTTGACCTTGTCATCGAACGTGTTGTTTAAGTCAACTCCTGATAATGCTGTCTTGTAATAATGTGGCTTCAAGTCGGTGTGGACTTTGGGATGCGTTATGAATTAGCAGTTCCCAAACAGATGTATATAAAAGGGTACGTAGACCCATGATTGGTGATTCGTAGAGTTTAATTTTTCTATTATTGTACATATAGTAACGCGTATATAGATAAACCACTCTTACACCTATTTGGCTTTTGGCATTTTATGCGTAGCTCGACGTGGTCCAAGAAATTGCTGGAAACAATTTACTGTTTTTGATGGACGAAAAGCATTCGGTGATCTTGAAAAGAATGGAATATGAAACTTAAAGTTAATGTTGGGTTTCAAAGAACAATTCTGTCTTTCGGGGTGCCAACTTGCTTGAATCGTATACGATCTCAGGTATCCTGAATTGTGTTCAAGTCCAAGGTGCTTCAAACCATATCAGCGTAGGACTGAGTGTCTTCTGAAAAGTTACTCAATGAGTCGGTAATCGAGTGAGAATATTTTTGAAACATAAGCTTTTCAATCTCGAGTTTTCTAAATGGATGACATAATAATGCAAAAATCACTTTTACACGGATTGCTTTGCTGGAAGCATAAATGCGGAGTTTGGATGGAACAAGTCCTGTCACCAAATAAATCTTTTCCATAGTCACAAAAGTTTGCAATTCATGTCATCACCGATTCTTATCACGTCACCCTAGTTTGTGTACGGTTTTGCTGCCAAACTCCTGTTAATGTCTGCGGTAAGAGCGAGAGGATAACGTCAGACGTTCCAAAGCGGAGCAGTCTGCTAACGCCACGCTGGCTCTGATACATACATGCGTTGCCACGTTACAATATGATGTTATGCCACAGTAACTGCCGAAAGCGACACACATATATCATTGCGATATGTTTTGTTGTTGCAATCTCCGATGAAGAGAAGATTTTGTTCGAAAAGTCAAGGAAAATTAGTTGACATCCAAGAATTTATGCTAAATTGATCCCCAAATTCACCTTCTCAAGCGTGTTAAGTGGTTGTTAAGTGAATCAGTTAATTTTTTGATCCCCATCGACGCAAACCTACAAGATTTTCTCATTTACGCAGACACGATAAATACGTGTCCAGAGAAAATTCTTTCTCGCATATTGTTGTGGACCACGATATCTTCGGTGCCCTCTTTATACTGTGAACCCGGGTCTGGATAATCGCTTGAGAGCATGATATGCTCGGTCAAACCAAAAATCTCAATGAACCTGTGAATCATCTGATCTATTGACTTGTGATTCAGGCGATTACATTTTCATAGGTGTTCTCTTTTCATCTTACAATCTGCTGTCGGGAACGAATGGTGTGTCAACCTGTTTAGATGTTGACATCAAAGACGGTAGGATTGTGTTTGGTCCCTAAGTTGTGTATTTATCTCTTCAAATGAACCCTTTCCAAATCTATTATTTTAGCATTCCTTTATTGTGCTAATGTTAAGGTGAGTTTAATTGCTTTGGTATGTTCGAGAGTTGGAAATTACCTGAGAACGTACTGGATCGAATGCACCTGTATCACGGTGCAGCTTTCCGGTACTTTGTTTATACATCGTTTTATTATCACTGTCAAATTTGTAATTAATCTGGCGCTTTCATAAAACCATCCTCTTTTTAATGCACCGATAACAGAGGAGCCTCTCAGATGCAGAATAGGACGATATCTTCAGATTCGGACTGATTACTCATACGACACAATTAAGGTCTGCAACAACAACTAACCTATTTCTCTTTCGTGAACTTGTGAAAAGCAAAAATGTAACAAGATCTATGAGGATTTTGAGAAAACACGACGTGCAACAATCTACGAAGCCAATCTACGTTGTCAGAAGATTAAATCATGCAACAACAGATCTCCCACATTCCACAAACAGTAGAGACAATGGAACCGGCCAACTCATTCCTCATTGCCCGCGGTCACGAAATGCAACCAATTTGTGAACTAACCTCATATTCATTATCATAATCGCAACATTGCCATCCACCACGTGACCGTCCAGGTGGCACGCTCGAATGGTCCGATGCTAAAGATGTGGCATGCCTGGCCACTGCAAGAATCAACGTCCGTGTATGTACTGTTCTACTTCCAGGTGTTTTGCGATAAGCGCAGTGACACAGCCTATCATACAGGCCGTAGCTGAAATACACCGCAAGAGATTTATGTGCCTGATTGATATAGGAGATGGGGTACCGCTAAGGCGAAGGGAGGGGAATGCAAACCATTTGCTCAAGTCGTGAGAAACGTGGGTGGATGATAAATGGAAATTTTCGGATCGTCAGTGCACCCAATGCGCCTAGGCGACAGGCCTTTGCAGCAGATACACATAGCTGACAATTTTAGGGGCAGATTTTTTTCATGAGCGCAGATTACAAGGTTGAAATGAAGCGGTGAAATCTGGTAACAAAGTATGGTGCAGTCAAGCTTGAAGGTTACCCAAACACGTCCGAAACCTTCCGCGTTGTGATGCGCCGCGAACTGTTCACGGGTGATTAAGATGCTTTTCAGAGAGAATGTTTATCGATCGTCTGGTCCATGGATAAGGGGAGGTCACATATACCTGGACAAAGATTTCATGTCGAAACCGATCACAAACCTTTGGAGTGGATCCGGAACACCAGAGATCCTCGCAAAAAGCTTGTACGCTAGGCACTATGGTTGCAATAATACCCATTCATCACTCGGCACGTGCCATAGAAGGAGATCCACTTGGCTGATTCGCTGTCAAAACCAGAGACTAAAGATGAGACCTTCAGGATCATGATTGTTGCTAACAATCTCGACGGCGAACTGGATCGCGGAAGGTTGGCACAACGTATACGCCGAAATCCTGTGTTGAGGAACGTTGAGTCTGGAACGCCACCGATTTTGATGTGGTACTGGTGTTCTTGAGACGGAACATGGAAATGTTGAGTGCCTAGATAAGGCAATCACAGGATACACAAAAACGTCAGCAGAGAACCTACTAACCCTCTACTTACTGGATGAGAAATGAGGGGATCGATCATGTGGTGTTTTCTAAGTAGTGCCAACTGATGAAAGGTGGCACTTCCGTTTCACTATTAGGCAAGATATGGTCCGTTGAAATCATGGACCCTATCCGGTGGAGGCCGGTGGTAATCAGTATATCGTGATAGTGACAGAACATCTGTCACAATGGATGAGGGTGGCAGCCGTGTCAAATCAACAGGCTACAACAATGAGCGGAGTAGTAAGGCATCACATCATGACCAGCCATGCGGAACCACGAATGATCCTAACCTATCAGGGGCCATCCTTTGTGAGCGAAGAGTTTTGGAGTTGCCTGCAGAAGCTTGGCATCAGACAGCTGACGGCACTTAATCACCCGCAGAGAAATGGTTCAACCGAACGCAATAACCGAGGAATCAGGGAGCGGCTGTCGGCCAGTGAAGGTGACTGGTGCCGAGGATGTTGCTCGATCATTGTCCGGAACCTGGGAACTTCGAAACCCAGTTCGTGCTAGACGGTATATTGCATGGTGTCAAGGAATATCATGCTTGCAGAAACATTTGATGTGCTGAGGGTTTCAAAGGAACCTGTTTGGCCCAGCACAGAATAATTGCAAAGCTGTTTTTTCAATAATCTGTTGCGTTTTCTTGCAGGGACCCCCATCAGTTCAGTCTGGTTGTCGCTACTTAATTCTTCCATTGAACATTCAGGTTAAAATTTGGGCCAAGTACTGTTGATCAGTAGTTCGATCAGCTCTTCGCTAGACAACATATAGCGATCATCCTACAATCACAGAAACAAAATTCGGTAATCACGTGTTACCGCGTACCTCAAATGACGACTTCGCAGTAGGAAGTTTCAGTCATCTAGTGAACTTGTAACTCCTATAATCTACTTATTCATAATTGGTGGTATGGAAATGTTAGTTTGTTCCAGTGGAAAATCTGCGAATCGCTGAAGTCAGCGGATGCCGCAAAACCGAAAAGCGCCTACAACTCTCGTATATCACGAATCTCCACGAAGCGTCAAACTTGCAAGATTTCGAGGAGAAAACAGGTATCTGCTGATCAGCAGTGCGATTAGCTTACAGTCAGACTTGATGTAGCGACAGTTCTCCGACAATCACGGAAATCAAATCATCTGATCACGTGTTGACGTGCACCTCCAGCGACAACTTCTGAGAAGCAAGTTTTAGTCACTTTGAATCTACTTATAGATTGATGGTAGTTTGGAGATGTTGGGTTAGTTCCCGTGGAGTGTCCGCTCATTTGGTGAAGCCAGCGCATATCTCCAAGCCCAGAAGCGCTAAAAACTATCGCACTTCACGGATACTCACGAAGCGTCAAAGCTACTTATCTTTGGGGACCAAACGGTTTCCTTGGTTGAGAATGTATATATGCTGATGCCCGCCGAGTAGATCCTTGCTCCACGAATGGCGGCCCTTCGCAGCTAAAAGTAGCAGCTAAGAATAAGTTTGTTGACCAATGCCACCATGTACACCTGCATAACTGAATTTCGAGAATAGTTATTGTGACTGCCAAAATGGAGCCACGTTAGGAACCATTTTGTTAATCCACATGCGGTTAGTCCGGCTATGCTTTTGGCTGTCCAATCTACGGTCGTTGGATTGTGTTTTGAATCTTATAATTATACAACCAAAATAGAGTTATACCACTAATTTGACAACCAATTAATCTGATCAATAAATGCGTGATAGTTTGACGGTATTTGCCGTTAGATGGAACTATAGTTTTAGCCAAAGGAACGACTAAGATTCACTTGCTGTTCACATGGTTTTCCTTGGTGTACCTCAGGCCTGCAAATGAACACAACCGATTGACCACGACCTCTTTGGAGCAACCGTATTCAATATCAGCGCCCTTCTACCAAAACTGGTGGCGTGTGTATCGTCAACTTGGAACAAGCTTAACAAAGGAGTGAGATACGAGGAACGACAAGAATGAAACCATTATGGGTTGTTTATCAAGAATCTGCCAACCGGTTTGCTCAAACTGACAGTTAGGTTACAGGCGTTTCTCTGTCATCAGCATTGGAAGAATTAACACCGCGCAAGTCCAGATTCTGAAGGTACCCTGAAAATCCAACTGTTGGCTTGATAGACATGCCAGGAACCACGTGATAAATAAATTGTATAGTCAGGCGAGTTGACAATGTCTCGACAAATTTTATTTCTTGAACCGGTCAAATAAAAATGCATTCGGAAGTTGCATGTAACGACATGTGCGCGTTGTCGATTTGCTTCAATAGGTTTAATTTACTATGCGGAAGTCGCATAGGATCACCCGTTTATCTTTAGGTGCACTACAGGTGAATATGATCTGCTGAAATTCGGAGTTTGCAATAGTAGTTTTAATATTGGGAACATCTAAATTGTAATAATTCAGCTGCAACACCTTTCCGGTATACAGCATACATAATGCCCGAGGCAAGCAAACGGACTGAGCAGTTGCCGGATCGCCCAAGCCTGGACAGGATTAGTTTAGCTGCGATAAACGGTCAGTAATTTCGAGCCTGAACCACTAAGTTATACTGAGCTTCTAGGCTTACTTGAACTTGCGAAAGCAATTCTCTGCGGAGGAGATGAAGTGCAGTCTTCTTTGGAGGGTTTCGTTTGCTAGGAGAAAATTCTAGTACAGCGGTCATTCGCGAGCCTCATGTGCAAACTTTGTTAACGAAACACTTTAGATTATCTTCGGAGATAATTATATGTAAGGACTGTTCAGAAGTCGACCCTAGACAACCATGATTGGATTACTGTTTACTCTCTGACGTGGGCCAACAACGAACTATTTGAAGGGAACAATTATTGGGGAGTCTGTTCAATCTGACCTCTCTATCATTGAATACTCATTCTAGCGTTATTATTTTTATTCTTTTGCCATACACTCCTCGTAAAGTAAAGTGAATCATTGGGTAGCCATACAACCGCAAGTCAACGGCTTACTTGAACCGCTCACTGGGCAATGTCTTCTTGGTGGATATGCAGATTGGCAGTTACTGGATGCAACAACCCAAAATTCACCAAGAGAACACGAATAGCCAAAGTCGAAGGAGGTCGCATGTTATGGGGCGGATTTCAGTCACTTCCTAGAGCATTGCGCCACGATCCAAAGCTGGTTAGTACCCGGCACTCAGGCATTCCTTCTATCGCATAGGGGGCTTTCAGCCAGCTTGTCAAACATCTAGCACACGTGTAAAACGAAGGTCCGTTCTATAATCACCATTTGATGAGACTGAACCTGTGCGTTGTGAAAAATTTTTTGGAGATTTCTTCTCTCAATGCACCTTGTTAATGAAAATAAAGTATATCCGTTTTCCAACTGCCAAGCTCGGCAAACAGATCAACAAGCAATGGTTTTGAATATCATGTTAGTTCAGGGTTTGTTTCGATTCCAAATCACGGCGATTGAAGACTGACTTGATTGGTAATGTAACCTACAGATTGCGATCTGGGAACTCTGTAATATTATGGTGTTAATTTTCTGGCAACGGGAACTAGCGGGATCCGTCAATACATAGCGTGTCCTCACCCGTGACTCAGAAGGATCTAGTTGTACCTTGGCATATTTTCAGAATGCCTCATGTTTGTTATAGATTAGTGGCGTTTTTGTCGCTTCATGCCGTAATCAGTTACTCTAAGAAATCAATCGGACACTGGGGGTTTCGCCCAATTCTTCCTCTGGATGGATCGTCCTTTACTGATCACATAGAATCACAAAAAGAAATGGTACCAGGAGGAGAATTCCATTGTTCTCGGCTTGCTTAGTGTCAGCGAATGACGACGTAGTTTGTGCTGGTGTTATACAGCGGTCTGCCTCCACTAGAGGGGATGTTACCAAGCAGCATTGAGTTCAGGGCATTATGGAACATTTGAATGCCGTAGCCTTATTTCACACAAAAACGTCCTTCGCAGTATGCTGGTTGACATGTCGGGTTAACCGAAGTAGGACTGCCCAGTGCAGAATGATTTTCGCGTTGGTCCCAAGAAAGATATCTGTGGAACGTGTTAATCAACTGTCAAAATGCATCTGCTCGGTGGAGTTCGGCGCCGTTAATTTATCTGCCTGTAATTGCCTATCAATATTGTTATAATTGAACACCAAATTGTTAACATATCTAATGGAACCCGCAAGGAAGAAACCGGTATTGAGGTGCTGAAGAGTATTCAGCGAACTTGTGAGCAACAGCACAATATCAACACGCTTGTGTTGTAAGAAAATGATTGCGAATATGCACGGTCGAAATAAACAGTCTAACCGTTAGACAAACTTACACCGCCCTGACGACTTTGCCTACGCATCCGATGAAATTGTGACTGGCTGTACGTGAACTCATTCAAGGTTGATGGAGATAAGTTTGACCATGCGTTTCACGTCGGGTTAGGGTGAAAAAGAGAAAAAAATGGAATTTGAGCACTATGATTAAGTGGACAGAGGAACCAAAAACTGCCCTAACTGCGCTGGTCAAACGGCCTATTTGGATTCGTCATGTTAATCCATCGTGCAATAGTACGTCAGATTTGTGAGAGCGTCTAGATGAACCGATATAACACATGTCTTTCAATGGTAGCAGAACACGACACGGAACAGCTGCAATTGATTTCATTTTCGAAACGCCACACAACCTAATGCGTGTCACTTATCATCGGAGGGTGTCGACGGACTCGATGAGGGTTTCGACCTTATAGCCGGCTGTGCACAGTTCCATTAAATGAGTTGTGAGGCCAGCTACCACGGGGACCTTAAGAGAGATTGACAACAGGATTTCAGGTAGGAAATCATTCTAGCGAACTAAAGATTCACCAAGCATACAACGGACTGAGGATCATATTTGTTCAAAACATGTTTGGACCAATGCCTAATAGTGCTATCAAAGGAACAGGTGTGTGTTTCCACACAGGATCCGTCCTGACACACATCAACAAACTTCAGCATTCCTGAGAATGTGCTAAGGACTTGTGAAGATTGTCACTCAGACACTGAAGATCGAGCATATAATGGGTCCCAGATTAGAAAAAGTTACTTCTGAGAGGTTTGTGCGAGTATCCCCACATCTGAATTTCAGACATTCCGAAGCATCTTCGTAAAAACTCCTTCAATGCTAGCACAGAACACGCAGATTTGTGGAACTCTGTGAACTCCACGAAACAAAATACCTTGTACTATGTTGACCGGCTTTGTCTGTCTTGGGGCTCAGCAGATAGTTGCAATACCGAAGTTCCCGACAACCTCATGTTCCACTTGAACTAAAATTACAAAGATTTTGACCAATACGTCTCGACAAGAGGCAAAATTGAATCCGGTCGAATCATGCCAATGATGTTTCGCTTAAATGAAACATAAAATTGATGATATCTAAGGAAGTGCCTCGAAAGTGGCAACACTGGTCGTGAGCTACCCAATATGTTTAAGCCACCATTTAAGTAGTTCATTTATGGCTGCTTATCCTGTCGTGCACATGATGGGATTTTCGGAATGGTGACGAAATTCCATGTTGAGATAGAATCCTAGTTGCAACAGCTGTCTATCGTGAATGGAAAGGAGGGTAAACATATCGAGACGGTTTTAGGAAATCTGAAATCAGTCGGAGAACCTGGCTTGTTGACAATTCACCAACGTCGTAAAAAATAGTCATCCGGACAGGGAAATATCTGGATAATTTTGTGTTCACCTGTGCCTTTCAGGGGAACTTCCTCTGTCCAGAATAGGTTTTGTGAGTTACAACCACAGGTCTTCTAATCACTGGAACCACGACAAACTGAAATATCAATATGCAACCGAGCTTTTCTATCCACTGATTTATCGCAGTTTTCTGTTGGTTGGACATCGATTTCTTTGGTGTATTTTCCTCGAAATTGTTCAACTTGAATAACAATAGCAATAATTTCAGCCATAACTGCTGACTAAATATTGCGCCACTACGCACTTAGCAGTTTTCAACACACGGATTCTTCGTCAAGACTGTCCAGTGTCACTTCCGAAAAGAAACAATTACCCTGTCATGGTGGTCGGTTTAGGCCTGGAGAGTGCTCATTCGCGGCAGGAAAGAGAACAGTGCCTGCCGTAGGGGCTGAACAACTGAACTGAATTGAACTTCAATGAAATGTAGTCTGACAGCTTCATTCAGCTGCTGTCAATCTTGGTATAATCACATTTTTAATTGAATGAATAGGAGATCTTATTCCAGAACACTTCGGTTTCTGATTAAACTACATCAAATTCAGCCTTATAGGATTCACCTTGATTATAGCAGGTATACACACAAACTCGCTTCGGAAGCCAAATCAAAATCCGTTGAACACCATGTTCGTAATGACCGTCAAATTTTAAGAAAAGAACGAGAATGCTGTTAATGTGAGTACCACATTTGCACCTAAATTTTCTACAGAAATGTTCGTTTGCTGTACGTTTAAACAGGAGTGGTTTGGGAGTGATTCTGGTCTCACGTGACGCCAAGGGTGAATGAATTGGCAAAAAAGATATAGATATTTTTAGGCTTATTTGCGTGCACCACGAGGTAAACTCACCTGATGAATTGTGAGGCAGTGTGCCTGGAATTATTCGAATACTTCTTGAAACACATGATATCATCATTCTTGGACAAGTCCCATGCCGTTGAATTATGGTGGGTAATCACCTTCATGGCGATGACATGAAGGGTTTCCTTGACCAAAATATCGAGACGAATAAGTGTATGAGATTATAGATTGACTATACACACACACTATACACGCACAACTAAACGGACCACGTTCGACTTGCGAGTGGGTTCAAGTGACGGCCACTAAAATACAAAATTGTTCACCGTTTACCTGCTCCCATGCATTCACAGTACTTATTCTCATCAAGACAAATCAATTCCTAATTAAAAACATCTCTTACTTATGCATTCAGTGCAATTTTGGGATGAATTTTATAAGAAAAGAAACCACAAGCCTAAAGTGCACGTTGCAGTATTCGCCAAGGAATTTCGTGTTCTTCCCCGATTGTGACCCACATCAAGCGTCGAGACATTGAAAAAAAATGAGCTCAAGAAGAGGGTAATCTGGAAAGAACAATATAATTAGGCGATATTTATTGTCATCAATAGTTACGTCAATGCCGATTTAAAGAATGGGTTTACTACA
>NW_008751993.1:36433-83568 GCF_000715545.1 Opisthorchis viverrini | reverse complement strand
TATATTATTTGATAGAGCTGGTGATACATATTTCATACATGTGCACCTATCACACATGTTCCCACTATAAAGTGAGTGGTAGTTCTCCTATACCTAAGAGTAGCAGCATGCCTGAGGTGCACGTTTTTCTAAATAAAACGAACAAAACTGTACTATGGTAAATCTCGTACCACGCTAGGTGTACCACAGATTTTGGCTTTTGAATTTTTGGAAGTAGAGAGGCTGACCAGTTCGTTGATGGTTGAAAATGTAAGTCATCGCGCAACAGGGAGACTTATTGTAATATCGACTCGGATTTTGGAAAGCGTTCCTGTCACTGAAGTGATTGACACAAGTGACTTCAAATCAGCCCGACTTGTTAGACTGGCATTAGACTGCGGAATGGTTCACCAAACATATACTGGTGTAGGAAATAACTGTTCCTATAGACAATTCAACTTAACGAAGATTGCGCTGAACACACTGCTACTGCACCACCATTCCAGTACACCATGGATCACAAGCACCCATGTAACAACCCAACTGAGATATTTTCCATTGTTTGAAGTGAACAATAAACAGACACTTATTGGTGTATTCTCAACTGAGATAGCGTCTTGTTCATAACAAGGAGGAAGAAGTCTACAATGCATCAGTAGTTCTACATTTTGGTACACGTGTTCGTGGTGAACGATCCCGTTTATCGATAAACGTCACTTCCGATATGTTTCTTATACAATAGTTTACAGCTGTTCACCGTATCATTATTATGATCATCTAAGCTCGCTTGTTTGGGTCCATGAGGGAATTCAAAATTACACTGCCTGAATATCTGCAGATTGGACCGAACGGAAGCATCCGATTTGCTGTCGTACATTTTGAATATGCGCTTGGAAATACTCGCTATTTCAGGAAGCAGTGATCTCTCTTGACTTCATTGCCTAATAAAACTTGCATAAATAAAATTATTGTCCAGATTATGCTTCCCCTCATCATGGGACAAAAATGAAAGAAATCATAGCAGAAATGTTTTTAATCAGAGCAAGTATTTTAACCATACAAACCATTCGTAGAAAGTACAAATACATCGTTCATCACTGATATGTTCACAAACATGCGTCTTAGGTTGCCATGGGGCCTGAATATTTGTCCGAATCTTTTAACGCAACTAGGTGGTTCGCTATGCTCGTCACCAAACTGTGCAGTTTAAACTTGAAACGCACCACAATGTGTCTTTGAAGTGTTTGAATCAATCGCCTGTACCTGTGTTATTGTGCAAATTCTCATTTTGCCGCCAAACTGGAAACAACACCGCGTGACCATATATGGGCGGCTCCTCGAGTGATAAGTACTCAGATAAGCGTTTCAGTCAGCGTGCAAATCTATTCTTCCCCAGGGTAAATTGTATGTGACTAATAAATCCTTGGGTTCCTTTTGAACCATAGCACAGAAATGTATGTAGCACAAGTAACCCAACGCTTTTGCTTGGTTATCCAAAAGATAACACAGGCTATGCTTGGCTATCTAGATACCTGGACTGCCCGTCATGCTGAACATCATCTATGGAACATGAAGTCAGCTATTTTCGAAATTGACCGTCAAGATACGTTGGTATCAAATGGCAAATGTCACCCAGACAAATTCACTCATTTTATAACAGTTTGTTGTCTCAAAAGTGACTCAACTGAACCTCTTCCTGGCAGATTGTGAGTCACCATTGCACTGTATTTCATCACGTGACTATATTTTGTCCTCTTTTTTCACTTCCTCGTAATGTTGATCCAGTGTAGGCTTTTTCAAGTCATTCCGCGGCGGGTGAGAAACAGTGACAAAGGAGTCTATGGGAAGCACACAGATTAGGTTACGCAAAATGAAGATGGATCCAATGTAGGCAAAAGCAGTGAAACATCTTGTGTTAAGACAACCGACTTATGGAACGCAGCATAACACTGATAAACCAGCGATCACACCACTCTTCCAGGCCACCCTACACATAGGACTTATATTTCTTCTGGAAGCCGTAATTTCATTCTGCTATGTCAAATTTCGTCCACCTGTAGGTTTACGAAAATCCGGACTGGGCACGTATTACAACAAGCATCTCGCCAGCCGAAGTGTGGAACAATGCATACTACTGATGAATTACTGAGCACCCAGCTGCCCGACGACGCTATACACATACACCTGTTAAGCAGTTCATGTTCTGGGGAACTCATAAAATGCATTATCATCACTTTGTTAAGCATCCATGTTCATATCTAACACTTACCTACGTGCATTCAAAATTCACTTAAAGCCCTATTCAAAAAGCAACATAGGGCAAGAGTAGCATACCTACACGTACAGCACCAATTTGTTGTATATTCTTTTTGAATGCATGTAGGCAAGGATATCGTTTAAATTCGTGGGTTAGAGATGTCAAAGTACATAAACGAAAATTCACGTGAGCTGGGGAGAGCTGGCCGATTGCAGCGTAACATTATGGAACGCGGGGTCCGGATTGCGAATCCATCATCAGCATTTCGACTGTTTCTGTCTAGGCATCGGAAACTTAACTATGTCTCAGTCGTCCCGCTTCCTTTGGGTGGAATAGCAACTAGGCACCACGTGAGTGTTCCAGCCCAATGTTGAAGGACAATTATGAATGCATTTTAATTAGTCCTCCTGGACTAATGGCTGAGTACCCTGTTAGATGTCTCTTTTTCCCGGAATATGAATGCCTCCATATTCTCCGGAGCGTTCTTCAGCTACACGGCTGACAATAAGGTAAACCTCCCTTGAGAAGGACACGCAACGACCAATCATAGATTGAACAAGGTTTCACTCACGAAGTCGGAATAACGGATGGCCACTCTAAACGTCTGATTCTCATTTAGTTCCGACTGTCATTTCATGGCCGTTTTTATGCTCAAGTCCTATTTACACAACCCTTCCGCTGTGATGGAATTAAATAGGTTTGGTTGCATAATCAAAGGACGAACAACGACGAAAAAGGCACACGCATACGCTCAAGGGATTTTTCTTGAGGTGATCGTAACAATGATGCTAGGAAGACGGCGAATAGATTTCAATGTGAGTCGGGTTGTCACTGGAGCAGTCAGTCACCAGGAATGTAAATCCCTAGCTTAAGGAATGAGCGACGTTATATCCTGAATTTGTACGGATGAATCAGGCTGTTCTTTAACCGTTCGTGGCAAAAGGGTTAAATTTTGCAATTACTCAGCACACAACTGATGCTTCACAATATGGATGGAACACTTATACATCGGTTCTCAGGTTTTCTGCGCAGGTTGCCTTCCCATAGAGAATACAAAAACGTCTTCATACTACCAAAGATACGCAATGTCTCTTTGGAAGTAAAAATTACGTGTTGTCAGGCGCGTTCACCGTAACATTCTTCGTATCATCTACGCCTCATGAGAGGCCGTATATGACCAGCTTCCGTTTGTCGTGTATCAACGTATGTTCAGCAGACTGAATGGATCAACCGCGAAATCATGTGAGCGACCTTAAGCTAAATAAAAAAAATTACTTTTGACGATTGGATATAAAGCGTTCAGACGAAACCTACCAAACTAGAATTCCTGGGGATATCGCTCTTTAGAGTGTCGTCCGAACATCGTATGTTCTGATCCAAATTTTGGTCGACGTGCAGGCCACTTTTAAATATGAACTCTCTTTTATAAATCATTGCCGATGACAATCCACCAACACATCTTCATCTAAGCTTCTTCAATACGTTCATAATGTAGCCTCCTTTTGTAAAAGCTTTGTGATATAACCATGAATATCAAAATTAACAAAACTTACTGATCCATCAGCGAAGCAAATATGGGAAACACATCATTGTCGTAGTCACGAAACACACCCGGAAACGGACCGCTGGAATAAAAGAATCCAAAATGGCAGTGTGCTTCAAACGGCTAGCAAGAACCAGCTTTTCATATCTTTCGGAGTATATACCACAGGTGCGTATTTATCCGGTTGTGTTGACTGAAGCAGAATTCTATGGTGCTTGCAGCAATGAAAAGTCAAGAAGGAAAAACTATGGTAGGTCTAAATCAGCGCACGACACCCCCAAATTTTCTGCAACGCCACTTCATGGATATGCATGCTGATGCCAAACAAGTGACTCGCAGATCAGCGAATAATGGCTCTCAGCACTAGAAATAAATTTGTTGACAAATGGTCTGAGGGCCGTACATTTCAATGATTGCACCTTGAGAACGATTATCGCAACTGCCAAGATTAAGCTACACTGAAAGCCTTTAAGAGATCTAAATGCGGTCAGTCCGGTTAGGGCTTTGGCTGTGTAATCCGCGTATATTTATCATGTTTCGAAACAAAAGTAGAGAAGTACCATTAAATTAACAGAAGAAAACTGATCAATAAATGTTAGACAACTTAAGTCACATTGATATAAGTTGGAATTAATGTTTAACCCGAGCAGATATTGTGACTCCCGTGCTGGTCACCAGGTCTCCCCTGGTGTGACCAATTTTCTTTGACATATATCCGTCAGGATTAAAATTTATTTCGGGGTTTATGCAGTGTCGTCATGTTATACACAGTTACCTAGTCTTCGAAATGAGCAAATATCCGATCACCTATGACACCTTATTCAATGTGATCTCCCTTCCACGCGGATAGTGGCGCCGTTAACGAAGGATCAGCTTTGGGGAACCGTCCCGCTCCACAGCTTTAGGGTAGGAATACCACTCACAGAACAGCTTTCAGCGATCAAGCGAGTGTAAATATCACAAGCAGCATTGCTGTATTTTATACGCACTTTATTGCAATTTTTGTGGGATTTGAGGGTCTTAGTAGGTTTCGGGCATTCTGAGATATCTTTTAAGCAATCTGATCCTCCTTGGGCCATATTTTTGAATCTTCATTCCCTTGAATGTGAGTGAAGTGGGTCTTGCTTAGCAAAACTAGAAAGCTTGTATTCTCTGGACTTCTGGCTGCATACACACAGGAAAGTTGTCTAAGTCATCGTTCCAGCGTTGTCATTCAACAGCAGGTATGTGAGCAAGAAAGGGCTGCGAAATAGTCGATGAATGCCTTCTGCTGGTCCACGAGTTGACGTTACATACCGAGGAGGCTCCAGCAGTTCAAGGGTGCTTCGAGGTGCGCGATAGTTTGGTGTCTGTGCAGGCATAGTTCCCTCCGGCGTGGACGGATTTGGATACACTAACATAAATTGTCGTAGGCTTTATGCTGTGCTTCCCTCTCCACCCGCTTGAAGCAAAGCTATCCTGAAAGTAATCACGAGTCATTCTGCCATGTCTTTTGTTTGTACGTGACCTGGGGGCTTTCTAATGTGTTTAGCCTAACTGGCATGACAGAAGTCTGCAATTTGCGATGAAGTGAACTTAGTCCTTGTGCCAGGCGACGAGCTTTTCAGGATATCCGGCTGATCCCGGGATATCCATTTAAAAACTGTTAAAAAAAGCGTTCGAAGGTCTCTTGGTGTCACCACGCGTTCTGCAAACAAAAGGAAATAATCTACAACGGAAAGTGCCAATTGCCATGGATCAAAGGGTTTTGTTTCTAATACTTTGCGACCAATGTAGATTTCATCCACGGGGACAGAGAGGAACCGATGACCACGGTATTAGGCAGGTTCTATGGCTTCGCCGACAGGTTATGCCTCGTCCCCGTCCTCTTATAACAGGTCTTGTAACTCAATTCGGCGTTTCTTTTAACTCTCAGAGATGAGAAGCCCCGAATCCAAAAACAGTCTGTGAAGAAGTGTACGAACAGCGCGACCAGCTAATATTATGCTTGCCGCGTTGTCGGAGTTCCATATAGGGATGACACGGAGAACACTGCACCCAAAGAGTATAATACCAATCCATTTCTAGCATTCTAAATAAATCATACAAACGTGACATTCACCGGGTGCAGATATGCAATTCCACCTGAACGAAACATGTGTTCCCAAGCATAGACAGGAGCTCTTGCTATACGGAGGTTCGGTTCCGACCATGGGTGTTCCGATCAGTGAATTCGGACTGCAGTCACTGAATATGATCAAATCTCCTCCCGATACTACGGAACAATAAGCAGGCCTGTGGAAGAATAACTTTATCGGATTGAGAAATTTCCCTCCCAGAAGTAGTCACTAGGGGAGCAGTCAAAACGAAGCCGCGTGGTGCCGTTCCCCGTCATTGAAAATGTAGTGGTGCCAGGTCGTGTTTAAGTGATAGCTAATAACGCTGCTGAAAAGCCGCTCGAGGCCAAACGGTGATGTGCTGAAACTAGTAGTCGGGAAGTTACGGGTACGAAACTACGTAAGATTTCGTGGGATAATTTCCAGCAAGGATGAAACAGATTCACAGTTACTACTTTCACACAATACTTTTATTTTCGGAAAGAAATCTCCAATACATATTCCTGTTTTTTTCATGCTATCAACGAAGAGGTGATAGCATCTACCCTTGCATAATTTTGGAAACTATCAACAGGTTAAACACTTCATCTGAAGATGTTCCGAATCAAATTAGAGTCCAACAATGAACACCAAAACAGCATACCCGTGGTTTGGGCACATGCATATAGCCGCGGCATTTCTGGGTAATTCAAACAAGTGCTCAGCTTCACCGACGAGGCGCGCTTAACAATTTATTGGCAAATTAAGTTACAACTGAAAGATGCCGGAAAACCTGCATGAAACAACAATGATGAATGCGATACGATGTACAGCAAAAAGAACGTACGCGTTATATGAGATTTCTGCCTAGAAAATCAATTGATAACGATCAACCTTATACCGCTCGCGTCCAATGTTATCAAATGTTGACCTGAGAGTGGAACTTCGGTTGTACGCATGTGCTAGATGTTTGACATGTATGTGATAAAGAGACTCACTGTGAACCGGTACCAGAACACTGTCATTTAAATTTCGTTGCACTGTCTAGTTAAATCATGATGCAGTTTGGTTGAAACTGCGGCCTGGCAAGAAGCGACTTCCTCAGACTTTGGCAATCTGTGGACTCTTAGAAGATGGTGGATTGTTGCATCCAGAATGACGGTGTCAAAATTAATGCCAATGCACTCATACAACATCGAGACGACCTCTAGTCACTGATTAACGGAAGCTGTTGAGCTTCTTCCGAAACGACTTATAGACACTGTAAACTTCCACGAGAGGCCCTTCATCATCTTGCTCCATGAGGCTAAACCAATATATTGTAGTATTTACAATAAAATCTGGGGCTACATTATAAACTGATAGTCCGGTTCATTTCGGACAATATAAGATGACTTACGAATTCTGATTATTTTTGTTTGTTCACAGTTCCACCCGTGAATCCGGTATAAGTATATACAGTTGCAACTTCCCAAGTGATGTCATGTGGTTATGCGCGACGCTTGGCCTGAGAAAGTCGAGGAGATCAAGTGGAGTGGACTTTTCTCGTCACCATCGTCATCGCCACCATCATGACCGTCCAAGTCTGCGAGGAAACCGCGTGCGTCAATGGTGCTTTGCTTCCGTACAATCAAGTTTTACGTGGAAGACTTATTGTAAAGTGAAGAATACATCTGATTTAGTACGGGATTCATTTCCAACATATCACCGTCATTTGTGGATGCCTGAACTGAAGTCACCCACTCAGGCAATCTGAATGGAAACTGGCAAGATGTAGGCAAATGAGAGATTTGGGGCTTCTAATAATTAGCGTCGATTTCTGAAACTGTCTAGAAATTTTCTTGTGTTCCAACTGTTTTTCCGGGGAAATGCTTTGCTGTGCACATGGGGATTGTTCATGGCTGCCGCTGACCCGGCTGGCAAGTTGCTTGGTGGCATTCATTTGGGATATCTCCAGCCCCGTTTCTGAAGGAAACTTTTATTTCAAAGGCGCAGGCCTTGTCTGTGCATGTGGATGCATTCTTCTGCGAATAAGTCTCAGGTATCGAAATATCAACTGAGTCACTATATATTATTTAACCTGTTTAAGTAGGCGAAAAGGGGGATCAGTTTGAATTTTCAGTCTCGGACGTCATCTAGCTCGCCCGAGATATTTTTCAATACTTTCCGATCCACATTAGTGATTGCAACCAGGAAATTGCCTCAGTGCTTCGCTTAGAGTCATTTGCTGTAAGGAAGGAGGTTTTCCAAAATGACATTTCAAAGTCTCTTTCATACAATCACACTTTCCTGCATTGAAGCCTGTGTTCCCCACCCGGAAACGCATTTGCTAGTTGTCCCGTTGCGGACTCAAGCACATCAGTTTGCACCGGTTTCGGTGCTGAAATTAGTGCTTTTATCGAAGACACAGAGACGTCTGGGGTAAGTTGTTCTTTTTGGCCAAGTCCCACCGCTATTCTGGGAAAACCTCGTATGATAGAGTGACACCCATTCTGTGAGATCCGAGGGTATGCCGCTTTGAAGCCATACGTATAAAAATCTGAAGCATTACGGACGTCCCTGAGATTTGTGAATGAATTTGTTTGTCATACTACAATGTAATATAACGCGTGGGTTTTTAAGCCAGAAATCCACGATTGACAAAAGGAGAACTGTTCAGACAATATTAATCAACATACCGTCTGGTAAGTGAAGCTAGGAAGCGCTATAAATCGGTTCCATCTTAGCTGAGGTTCAGGTGCACTCGACCAACCGACCAGTGTTCCAGACATTCATCCACTCTCTGATTCCAACATCCCTATGTTTGTCCCGATGCCAGGAACAGAGAAACTGGTATGCAGTGGATTAAGAAGCCTCGCATAGTCCCGAAAGATGTGAAATGTGAAACCAAAAAGTTAGTGTTGGTTTTGAATGAAGAAGCCTGTGTTTGAGGGGGATAACTTCCACTCATAAAACGTGTAGGATTCCGCTTATCCTGGAATGTGTTCAGGTTTATGGTGTTTAAAACCCTCTCGGCGCAAGAAATTCAATTAATCAATAATTGACTTAATATATGGTTGAAGAATCCGATTTTCAATCTTGAGTTTCCTTATGAATGACGAAATGAGGCTAGAAGTACCTTTACGCAATTTTTCTTCTGGTAGCGTTAATGTGGACTTTGGATGCAACAAGTCCTTTCATCATACCAAATGTGTTTTTAGTCACAAAAGTTTGTGACTTATGTCATCACACATTTTTATCACGTCAACTTATTCTGTCCACCGCTTCATTGCCGAAAAGCTGTATGTTTGAGTAATGAGACAAAGGTTGACGTCAGCGGTGTACACAGTAGTAATCTGCACAGGCCATTATAAGCCTAGTATGACGTATAAAGATAACGTTAAGATTACGCCTGTAAGCTATGTTTTCTTGCGTTTTCAAGTCGCAACATGGTGTTATCCAAAATTAGCCGCCCCAAAAGCGATAACAGGAGCACATCTTCAGCGTAGGCCACAGAAGGAATGGTGCTCTTGAAAATCAGAACCCATTGCGTACCAAGATGCGGAACCATGCTTAAATCTTCATTGTCAAAATGAAGGTGGCAACAGGTTTAGCGTGGACTTACGTGTCTCTAACCGATTCCCCCACCCGAAAACTCCGACCGAAGGTGCGGGACTTGACCAATACCGCAGGCACGTACTTAGTATTTCAATACCATTGTAACAACTTATCTCGTTGGAATCACTGATATGGATCTGCAAATTGTGAAATAAGTCTGGGATAAATTGAACAATCAAATTGATCTCCGTATTCATCTATTAATTAACTATCTTTTATTTTTGAAGAACATGGTCACACACATGAGAAGTGAATGCGAGCGATGAATGCAAAAATGAAACAGGAGGATATGAGAGAAAAGAAAGCAATGTCTTATTCGTGTTCGTGCCACCAACAGTATAAGTCAGACGACATAAATCTCAATGTATGCGAAATTTTAATTTGGAAGCATGCGTCTAAATACCGACAACCGAAGAAAGGACAAACACGTCTGAATGCTCTTTATGGTGCGTTTAGCGCCAGCACAATCAAGACTCGCATATCAGACACAAAGTGTCCGTCATACTTGGTCTGGTGTGAGGTGAATGGTAAAAATGTACATTTAACGCCGTACACCACGCACGTATGTGCCGTCTGTAAACAGACAGCCCACAAGGACAGGTAAACACAAGTCACTGCCCGTGGCCTTAGTCCCAGTCCACTAAGAGCCTTGGCGAATTGAGGAACGCGAATCTGTCGATAATGGATGGTCATCGATTAGTTGACCAAAACGTCAACATCACAACCGATTGCATGTAGAACGGAGATTATGGCGAGGGAATATTCGTCAGCCGCATACTTCGGCGTCTTCTCATTCCACACAGTCACTCTGCGCCCATCTGGGATTATGCTCCCGTTTATTACATTTGCTCGGCGACCTGACGCGGCGGTTAGGTCAGGTTTGAGTAAATGCGTCAAAGTAGGTGATCTCATCTCTTCAAAGTCGGTGTATTCCAGTCGACGGAGATTGTTGCGTGTTCCCTTGCAACCCGATTATTACGACCACATTCTATGACGGATATCGAGTGAAGGATCACAGCCAAATTTCGCAGAATAGGACTCCAGCGCAATCCGCGAAACTTGACCCATGCCACAGAAACATCGTAGCATTGTGATAAATTATCTTGTTCCAATTACAGATGCGGATCTGAACAATTTTGAAAAAATCTAATATCAACTAACTGACGTCCACGACTCAATGTTCAAATGGATCCGCGCATGCATCTACATAAAATAGTAATTAGTGTTTAGCGATTCAGTTGATGCTTCGATATCCAACGCGGCAAAGGCAGAGGCACTTATCATATTCGATAAAAAATAAAGCTACGTCTAGATAGGAGGCTTTAGTGTGATTCTATCGCGGATGATGACAAGGATGAGGTTGAAGTGTATGATGATAATTGTGATGATGACGACGGCGAGGATGATGATGATGATGATGATGGTGATGGTTTTGCTGCTGCGCAAATCCTCAACATGTGTTGTACATGAACGATGTCCTGAAACAGAGGATTACCAGGAGTATGCGTCGCTCCGTACCCCGGTTGTGTTACCAATAGTGACTGTTTCAATGGTTTTGCCTTCAACGGATCCAACTCAATGGCACTGATATTTGAAGGAACCAAAAACACAATATATAGTGAATCACGAAGAGAAGTCAGAGAGACGGTTCGAAAGGCAGAGGGAAAACATACAAATAGAAAGATAGATAGCGGGTAATCTAGAGAAACAACGCTTCAAGCGAACCATGGGTCAACCAGGTGATTGCCTTCATAATGAGCAGGGTTAATCAAGCAGATGCCGACGAATTAGGCAGGCATGCATGAAAGCGATTGGAATTATTCGTGGATTTGATTTTATGCCCCTGATGGAAACTGGGGTTTACCACTGAGCTGAACGGTGTTACGGGAATACTTGCCTGCTATATTCAAGTTGCTACTTATTTCTCCAGCCGGGGTTTTGTTTCACCAGCGAGTATATCACGGTGTGCCCCTGGCATGAAATTGTGCACGATAGTTAAGACTCCGTTTCCAATATTCAGCGAAATCCATGGCTTATTAATTGATGTCCTACTTACCCAAAATGAGGTGCTGGCGAATGGCACAAAGTGGTATTTTTAGTTCCTCCATAATAGTCTGTATTCAAGCAAGACCATTCTGGCAGGCAGCATTGACAGAGCTCCGGTAGATGTGGGAAAATCGATTTGTTGGTTCCAGCAGAATGCTGCAGACAGCCTCTTCCCGGGCTCATTTGTTTTCAAAGTCTCGGCGCTTGTTAGAAGCCACAAACGAGAAAGAACACGAAACCGCCTAGCAAAACCTGCACCGTGCGCTGCAGTTTAGAAGTTTATTTTTCTTATTCAAATGATCGGATAATCGGAACTGAAAGCAGGATAAAAACTCGTTTGAGGAAAGAATCTGGTTATGTAGGGAGAATGGGCGTTGAGGGTGCATGCTAGCAAGCAAACGGTCATCAATTCAGCATTTCAGGGCCCGTATTTTGAAGCAGAATGAAAATCGAACTTTGTAGATGATTTCCAGCAAATATTCTTCTCGCTTCCGGTAGTTCGGCCACCTATTCAAGACACGTTTTGCAACATCGCCAATGAAGTGGCAACCCACCATAAGCATAATGGCTTGGCTTTGGAGTTCTCCAAGGTAACATTCGATCAATTCCGAACACACTGAATCACAGTTCAGAAGGTGAGTTGACTCCGTTGCGCTTGCAAACGAGTGTGCAAAATATGTAAACCCTACTAACCAATGTATTCACCCTTGGGGTCATGTAAGATGCGCAAAGTCAAAAACACCCAGCAAATGATCTTTAAGGTAGGAACTTTCGGGGCAAATATGGTACTCACACCACTAGCACACTCGCCAATTCATGGAAAGAGAACGTTCAGCTTGAAACACACTGCTCATTGGTTTGAAGCGAATTTATGTCTAAGCTAACGATCACCAGTGCGAATCACAAAAGGTGGAAAGTGATGCAGGCTAATCGGAAAAATATACCAGACAGAGTGTGAAGGAATGTGTTCTCGTTTTACCTGACGTCAGCAGGTGCGCATAGAAAGGATACAGCAGCCGAATATAGTTGTATATGTTCGGTTCAGTAGAATTCAAATTAGTTCCGGTGAGGTCAGTTCCTATAAGTTGAGTCCTGGTGAATTAACTTCAGTTCATTTCTGATCAGGTCAGTTCAGTTCAGCTCAGATCAGATCAGTTCAGTTCAGTTCATTTCCGTTCAGCTCAGTTCAGTTCAGTTCAGTCCAGTTCAGTTCAGTGCAATCAAATTAAGTTCAGAACAGCTCAGTTAACGTAAATGACACCATTCACTATTGTATCACATGTTACAGTCAGTCAGTGTCCGCAGTTTACGCTCATTTCATTGTTCACCGTAGAACCCTTGGATCTCCAAACACACTGGACTAAAGATTACAGATGAACGAAAAAATTACGCACCACACCACGCTAAGTGGGAACATGAGCGAACGGAAAGTAATGTTTCCTTACGGAGGGCATTTTCGGAACACAAAATAATTATATACGGAGGACGTCCATTCAACCGCGGAGACATCATACAAATTCGTCTGATTTCATACAGCTTGATCTGATGGTGGAGAATTGTTAACCGAAAGGAACCCAGACACTTCCCTTTAGGGGTGACTAACTTCGGTGGATTATCAAGACGAGAAGTTGACTGACTGATTTGAAAAATTCCCAAAACGGTCTCGATCATGTTCACTTCCGCCACATTCACGAACCATGGCTAATGCGACCAGAATCCCAACATATGATGGAATGGCGTCACCATTTCAATTAACGCATTACCAACACGGTAGGCTTAGCAACATCGACTGGACTGCCCATATGGTTGCCGAAGCTTTTGGACAACCAGCAACCACGTTTATCTTTCTTTGGGCTCACCAGGTGGCCCCAATTTCCAGGGTTCCCTCAACATTTTATCTTAGATGAGCATTCAGTGGAAGTGAACAATCATTGACGAAATTCATTTGTGTCCCCTGTCGGAACCAAATTTTTGTGCAAATGAGAGCATTTGTCAAAATCTGTCCGACTGGTGTTCAAGAAGAGCATACGTTTGACGGAACCTCGGGGACTGCGACTACCTAATGAGTCCCTACTTGGCGTTTAGTGCTTTCATGTGATGCCTGAATTTTCATCACCTGCGGTCGTGCTTCTGCGGTGTACATGAACGCTCATCGGCTTTTGCTGAGTTGACTGAATTATTGACTGACCTGGATGCTCGCCGGCTCCCCCATTCAAATTTTGGTGAAATTTTAGGGTCCCCTTAGGTTTCGAGCATAATAGTGTTATTTGCAGGAATGTGGACTTCCCAATGGATACAAACACTCTTATTTGCACATTAAATACCTTTGGCAAGAGGGACCCGACTGAACCCAGATTAATCTCTAGAGTTTACGGGTCAGATTAAACCAGATTGTGAGTTAAACCGGATTTCAGAATTCTGTCCAAAGATGAATTGGTACATTCCCCTTGGTGTTGCTGTTTGTGTCCCATGGAATAATTAGCAAAAGGATGCAGATCCCGAGGATGGCCAAAACACCGCATACAGGAGTGTGATATTCGCCCAATCGGAATTTCGTGGACAAGCAAAATGTGAATTGACAGTTTGTTTCCTCTGCAGTCGCCAGAGAACAGAGATAGTTCAAAAGTGGAGCACCTGAAGAACAACGTTGACCAAATCGCCAAACCGCATGCGGCCATCAAGATGGGGTTGTGGATGCACGCTCGAACTGACCGATGTAACAATTTTGGAATGCCTGTCTACTGCAAGAATCAGTGTCCTCGTACTCGACCATTGGATTACTCCTTGTTTCCCGGATAAGTTCCTATTAGCCAATGACCCAGGCTGCTAAACAGACGCGTATCTGAATCCGCAATATGTGGCACTGTGCCTGACTGATACAACAGCAAGACCGTTGCTGAAATGGTTAGGGAAACGTGCCAGCCCCTGTGATGGCCGTGAGAAAAATGGGTGGATATAGACTGAAAATTGACGGATTGTCAATGCACTCAATGCGCCTGGCTGACAGATTCGTGCAGCATGAATTGTTCATCAGCCCAGACAGAGAACAGACAATCTTTTCAGCAGGTTTACTTATGAGCGCAGATTCTTAGTCTCTAAAGCGGGGAAAATAGGTAACATGTTACGACGCAGTGAAGCTTGAAGGTTACACAACCACTGTCATTAGCGAGCCGCAAGTCCGAAAGCCTCACACTTGTAGCGTGCCGTCAGTACAGTATGCGGTCAAGGAATATTCCGAACTGCTCACGGGCGATGAACATCCGTTGGTGAAAGAATATTTAGCTATCATCTAGAGCAGAGAGTAAGGGTAGAATTGGGTAGAGGCGACAGCTGTGTCAAAGCGGTGTGGTCATGCATCGCATCGTGACAATCCATGGGGTGTCAAAAATGACCCCTACCGATAAGAGGCCCTGAATTCAGAGCGAAGAGTTTAGGAGTTGCTTGCAGAACCTTGGCATTAGACGGTTAGGCTATGACATTTGCAAACAAGTGACCCAACAGAACGCAAAAACAAACGATTACGGTTTGGGTGGAGTCAAAAGGTGGTGACTGGTACCGATGGTGCGACTAGCTAATCGTGTTTCCATATAGCCAACCACAAGTAAGTCCACGTTTATGCTGATGTACCGTCGACATCCACGATTTTGTTTGATCGGCATATATCCGTGTGAGATAGGATAGAACAACGGAAAGCTCGAGAGCACTTGTCCGCCGGTAAAGGGAAGGACTGGACAGGAAACGGCACGTTGATAGGCCCGACCGTTCCTCATAGGGACGAACATCAATTGGAAAGACAACCAAAATCCAGGAGGGAGTGGACTGTTGTCGCATAAGCTGAGTAGTCGATGACAAGGTCCGTTTTTCTTTACCGACCGTCAGTGGAATATAAAATCCCAGCAGGTCGAGGAATCGCTATTTAATTCAAGCAGGATGGAATCAGAAGTTGTAAACAGGACTAAGTGCCGAAGGAACAGTTGCTGGCGCCGTTATAACGGAGGTAAATGGATTTCGGTGGAATGCAAGGGACCGTTAAATGGAGAACGTATGTAACGGTGGACTCTACGGTATAGAAAATGCGCGTAATAAGAGGTTTACTTGCATGTTCACCTCGATTTGATGGAGAGTGGTGATTCATAGGGGATATGTTGAATTTCTTTGCGGAATCCACATACAGATGCGTGACATCCAATGAACAGCCAGAGAATTTAGAGAAGACGCGTTTACGAAGAAGACGGATATTAGTTTTTCAAAGGCAGGCTGCATGTGAGTCTTTGAGGTTCATCTCGCAGAGTCTGCAAGTGTTTAGCTAGTGTTCTATAATGAACGACTCTGCTGCCAATGGCTCTCCTACTTTTACTGGTATAAAAATTACAAACTGTTTATTTCAGATATTCTGCGTACATGTCGCAGTATACTTACGATACGAACGACGATGGGTCACTCCAAAATCAATGGTCCATCACCTCGGTCAAGTCCATGTTAACTCTTAAGCTAACTAAATTATGTTTAAGAAACCGCCGGGAGATAGCGGGGCGCTGGGGGAGGGCGTGTAAATTATGTTTTATTCTAGATGTAACACAAGTCATGAGGTTTCTGAAAAAAATTCCACAACTCACGACCAGTTTGCCATGTTTCGGGATCAACCCCCGAGTTTCCCACATCATATTCCAGTTGAAACACATTTTGAGGAATACGCTCAACACACATCAATTTGGTTTTTAACAGCAAACACGGTTGACTATAAAGGAATCGCATGTTTCTGATGGTCCGCTTCAACGACCTGTGTTGCACGGTGCCGCTGCATATATTGGTTAGTTCGAGACACCAAAACAGGTATTTGTTTTCCCCACAAATTTGCTGAAAACTCTTGGCAGCAACCCATCCGGGAAAAGAGGAGTAATCCAGTGGTCGAGTACGAGAACATTGATTCTTGCAGTAGCCATGCATGCCACACTTGTTTCATCGGCCCGTTCAAGCGTACTTTACAACTCCATCTTGATATCTGCATGCGGTTTGGCGATTTGGTCAATGTTGTTCTTCAGGTCCTCCGCTGTTAAACTGTCTCTGTTCTCCCGCGACTACAAGTGGACAGTGGCACCTCGGCCAATTCCCGTGTCAGATTCGGTAGCCCAGTCCAATTTTCAAAGACCGATTCTCGGTGCATCCATGGCCGCCTTTGTCTGGTCCCCGGAGATGGTCTTCATTGCCGCTAAATTACCCCTGTCATTCTCCACTCCAGGTGACTCCGCAACATCCTTGAATTACTCCCTTTCCTCAAAAGCCTGTGGAAACGGAATCTTTATTTGTATCCTGTTAATGGTAACAAATGTGAGGATTGAAAGTCTTGAAAAAATTCTAATCGTGAGCGCTCAGATGAATATCTCGGTTTATTTGCCTTAGATTTGACACATATGTCACGTGATTCGTGGTAATTTTGGGTTAAGATGTATTAAATTGGGGTTAGTTCACGATTGGGCTGGATTCTGTAAACACGGCAAACAAGGACTGATTTCGTCGCAACCGTTCTCTCAACTGCTCCGCCTTCTCACCTCTTTTCAGTCACCGCAGTACACATCGTGATTTTGGCCACACTGGTCTGCATTGATGTCTTGAGGTCTTTATGTGGCACGATGCTCTGGGTGCCAGGCGAAACATGCGTTTTATCTTGATTTGATGGACTGGAAACTGCTGTACATTCTGACCTCCCTCGTTTGTCTACACAAGGTCTTTGTAGCTGTTCCTCACGGTTCCGTTCGGTCGCCCCACATCGTACCTGCTCTTTTTCAACGAATTTCTGTGTCCGGTAAAAAGTCATAAGCATCCACAATGATGACGAATTTAATTTGCTATCATCAGTTTTGAAACTCCATGTCTAGAAAGGTCATTAACATCGGTTAACATTCAGTACAGCCTTCGTTAATGGATCTAGGCAATGTGACTCGTTCGTCCACTTGAAGATCACCTGCCAATAAATTTTGCGCAATGCGACATAAAGGTGGGGGTTGATGTGTAACAAAAATAACAAATGAAAATTAATCATTCAGGTGTAGAACCGTCCTAGTCAGAATAAGCACGAGGGTTGAGATACTTCTCACTTCGAGACAGGAACATTCGAAATGTCAGGGACAAACTCGAACCGCGGATCTCCGGTCAGTAAGTTCGCGCCTTAAGCACGCCACAAACTCGAGTTCTGTGGAGACAATATCCTCCCTTAAAAAGGGTCTGTGGTTTCCATTGTGGATATGGAATCATTAGGGTAAACTATGGGCTTTGACTCGTTACTGTCGATTTCGTTACGCAACTAGTCCAGGCGAAACATGACATAATGAGTTCTCTAGGTATAGCTCAAAATTACGTCTCTTATTTTTGAGAAACCAAGCACGTCATTCACGTAAATTCACCTGTAGCCTGAGGAAACAAACTGTCAATTCACATTTTGCTTGTCCACGAAATTCCGATTGGGCGAATATCACACTCCTGTATGCGGTGTTTTGGCCATCCTCGGGATCTGCATCCTTTTGCTAATTATTCCATGGGACACAAACAGCAACACCAAGGGGAATGTACCAATTCATCTTTGGACAGAATTCTGAAATCCGGTTTAACTCACAATCTGGTTTAATCTGACCCGTAAACTCTAGAGATTAATCTGGGTTCAGTCGGGTCCCTCTTGCCAAAGGTATTTAATGTGCAAATAAGAGTGTTTGTATCCATTGGGAAGTCCACATTCCTGCAAATAACACTATTATGCTCGAAACCTAAGGGGACCCTAAAATTTCACCAAAATTTGAATGGGGGAGCCGGCGAGCATCCAGGTCAGTCAATAATTCAGTCAACTCAGCAAAAGCCGATGAGCGTTCATGTACACCGCAGAAGCACGACCGCAGGTGATGAAAATTCAGGCATCACATGAAAGCACTAAACGCCAAGTATGGACTCATTAGGTAGTCGCAGTCCCCGAGGTTCCGTCAAACGTATGCTCTTCTTGAACACCAGTCGGACAGATTTTGACAAATGCTCTCATTTGCACAAAAATTTGGTTCCGACAGGGGACACAAATGAATTTCGTCAATGATTGTTCACTTCCACTGAATGCTCATCTAAGATAAAATGTTGAGGGAACCCTGGAAATTGGGGCCACCTGGTGAGCCCAAAGAAAGATAAACGTGGTTGCTGGTTGTCCAAAAGCTTCGGCAACCATATGGGCAGTCCAGTCGATGTTGCTAAGCCTACCGTGTTGGTAATGCGTTAATTGAAATGGTGACGCCATTCCATCATATGTTGGGATTCTGGTCGCATTAGCCATGGTTCGTGAATGTGGCGGAAGTGAACATGATCGAGACCGTTTTGGGAATTTTTCAAATCAGTCAGTCAACTTCTCGTCTTGATAATCCACCGAAGTTAGTCACCCCTAAAGGGAAGTGTCTGGGTTCCTTTCGGTTAACAATTCTCCACCATCAGATCAAGCTGTATGAAATCAGACGAATTTGTATGATGTCTCCGCGGTTGAATGGACGTCCTCCGTATATAATTATTTTGTGTTCCGAAAATGCCCTCCGTAAGGAAACATTACTTTCCGTTCGCTCATGTTCCCACTTAGCGTGGTGTGGTGCGTAATTTTTTCGTTCATCTGTAATCTTTAGTCCAGTGTGTTTGGAGATCCAAGGGTTCTACGGTGAACAATGAAATGAGCGTAAACTGCGGACACTGACTGACTGTAACATGTGATACAATAGTGAATGGTGTCATTTACGCGATCGAATGGTCACAATGTGAAGTGTGGATACCAACTAACCAAAAGGCGGTCTGTTTAGTGAAAACTTGATGGTTTGAAAAGGCAAATGTTAAACCTCATTAGTAAAGCTTCATTACCAGAGAGAGAGGGAGCAATGCTGCTATGCCGGTACTGAGCATACTGGGCGATAGATGTAAAACTCATATAGTGTGTTGCAGCCTCGCAGAACTACTCTTCTAAGAAAACCGGTGTAGATGTGCCAACGGTCCGATCCGAGTGAGTCTGACTGGGCAATTACCTAAGCATCCGTGTCCTTTCAAGCGAACCACTGAGAGGTGGAGTCGAACGCATTTTCCCCGGAAAAATGGCTGGACCGATGGATTAAAGAAACGAGATTTATGCCGGCGTATAGAGATTAACTAGGGGTTAAATCGACAGACTTTTGAAATTGGTTGTCAAAACACCGAAAAGCAACATTCCCGAATTGACCCGTGTTCATCAGTTACGAAGTATTATCTTGCGCTTGTCCTTCCACTGTTTTATCGCGCCTGTGGGTCCAGGACGCTGTTGGCTGGATGTCCGTATTTTCGGCAAATATTACTCAAGATTGTGAGTTTCACAAACAATTGGTTATTCTCAAAGCATAATAACAGAGATTGGATAAACGAAACTTCTAAAATGAATTTCAAAATAGTGAAACCACGACTGAAATTGAAAAAGAGTTATTGAAATGAACTGACCTGCTTTCATCAGTTATGGAATACCATATTCGGCTTGTCCATTTTTCGGACCTATGTTTTCAGTATGCTGTTGTTTTGTCGTCGGTTTGCTCAAAGAATCTTCCTCAGAATTGTGCGTTTTTGAATAGCAACACGAATGATCTCAGCCAGAACTGATGGAATAATTTTACTTAGCAGAGTTGAACACATGGACCACGTAGTGAAAAGGGAAACCCTCAACCATACTGTCCCTAATCACTGTAGAACTAAATATATTACCGTGTCGTGGTGGCCGATTTATTCCGCCAAGGATCCGATTGACGGTTGGTTCATCCACACTGTGAGAACTCACTGCACTGAAGCGAGCTGAACTGAACGAGATTTAACTGAGCTGAGTTTACCCGAACTGAAATCAACTCAGCTCTACTTTACTCAAGTCATGTTAGATGCACCCAAATCATCTGACCTGAACTGAAATGAACTGAAATACCTGAACTGAAATGAAGTGAATTGAACTGAACTGAGCTTTATTGAACTGATCCAAACTGAATTCAGCTCAACTCCACTTAACTCTGCTCAACTCAACTCAACTCAACTCAACTCAACTCAATTTTCCCTACTGAACTCAAAAGAACTGAATTGACCCGAACTATAATTAACTCAGCTTAACTTCATTCAACTCAGCTCAGCTCAAATCCACTCAACACATTGGTCCTGAAGTGAAATGAACTGCAATGAGAGGAACTGAACTGAACTGAATTGAACTGAAATGAACTTAATTAACCCGACGTCAACTGAAGTGAACTGAACTGAACTGAACTCCACTCAACTGAACTGACGTGAATTGAGCCGAACTGAATTCAACTCAACTCAACTCAACTTAACTTAACTCAACTCTAATCATATCAACTCAACTCATCTGAACTGAACTAAACTGATCTGAACTGAAATGACGTGAATTGAACCAATCTGAACTGAATTGATGTGAATTGGTATGAAGTGATCTGAACTCAACCATTAACGAATATACGCTCGTTTGCAAACTCATTTGGTTTTTTGGAAGGCTCAATTGGAACCCTTCTGAATCTCTCGTTTGTGATGTTTCCGAGGCTGCACCTACCTGATGAGCCTCAAAAAGCGTGAATCCGTTTGTGGGCTCTCGACGGATTTATTAAATTACAACTGTGTGAACTGAGCTATATTCAAACAACTTCGTGTACCTGCTGTGAACTTTGTTATATTCATGTTTTCACTTCAAAAATAGAAAATCTCATTCCACTACACTTTTCCATTCTTAATATTCCGGTTGAACCGTATCACATCTCGCCTTCTACCATTTGCCCATGTGATAACGGGCATGGACATGAACGCGCTTCGGAAAATAACCCGCAAAATTTTGAACACCATGTTTCGGGATGAACGGCCATCTTCAAGAAAAGAACAACAGCGCTAGTGAAGTGAGTGACATATTTATCCGGAACGTTTCTGCCATAAATGTTGTTTGCTTGACGTTTAACTAGACGTTTTTGGGACTGATGCTCCCCTTAGTTGTCGCCAAGGGTTGAATGCATTGGCTAGCAAGGGATACATAATTGCGCACACAAGTTTGCTTGGAGCACGAGGTCAAATCACCAACTGAGTTGTGAAGCAGTGCATCTGGAATTGATCGAATACGGCCTCAAAGCATATGAGCTAACCCCTCTTCGACAAACCATTTATGATTGGCTAATGGTGGGTTGTCACGTCCACGACAATCTCATGAAACGTTTCCTTGACAATGTGACCAAGCTAAACGATGCAAGGAGATTAGCTTTCGAGGGACGATCAACATATTATGAACAAAAATACCTATCCCGCGAAACCCCAAACCTGCAAACAAAATGTTCCTTAGTGGGCTTCAAGTGTGTGCCACGCTATCTGAATGGGAAGCCATAACCAGGATAGTTACTGGGTCGTCGTATCGACAATGTGTCGTGCTTAAGTAACGCATAGCTCAAGTGAGAACAGGTTCGCCTGTTTAGACGTAAAAATTCAGATGCGTACAGCTTGCGTTAGTGTAGTAGCCGTTACACAGTTTATTTGCATGTCAGATATCCGGGGTTCAAATCCCGGTATGGCCATCATATATGCACTGTTGACGAGTTGTATTTAGAGAAAAACTCAAGACACGGAAAACAAACGCGCCTGGGTGGAGGGTTTTCTAACTCCAGCATTTGGCTGGAACCCAGAAAATAATTTGGCAACATATACTGTTAACAAGAACTCTGTAAACGGTGCCTGGCTGGGTTGCCTTCCAAGACTAGTCTCTATTAAGAAGAAACTACAAAAGATCACTTGGTTGTCGGGGTAATGCAGATTACCGCGGAAATTCATTCTTCTGGATAACATTTTGTGTTTAAGTTGAACATCCCTAAAAGTTTCATGAATTTCGCTAAATATTTGAAGCCGATACTCAACTCATATGCATATTTTCATATCATGAATACTCGTGGAAGAAACAACTCCCCAATTGCAGGAATAAGTGGGACCTTGGGTTTAGCAAATGCTGATTTCTTTACACTGTTCCGGGTCAGTGGAAAACACCATGTTCTCTCGGGAAAATTACATAGAATCTACAAAGAGTTCCAATCGCTGAAATGATTATCAGTTGAGCAGACTACTGTTCGCTAACTGCTTGAATAACAGTGCTCATGTTGCAGGCAACCATTGGACGCATTACCTGGCAGATCAATGTTTCACTTGTTCTGCTGTGCTTCTGTAGATTGACCACTATTCATCTGTAGGGGGATTTGAGTGTAAGTTTCTGCTCCAATATCCGCACTCGTTCAAAAACCTACGAATAGCCCGATGTGATTTTCGAATGACGGACTCCTCGATATTTGAACGAACGGATAACATCGTTATTCTTGACCTAGGAAAGTCTTTCAATCAAACACAATATTATAACGACGTACGAATACGTCGTTGGCCAGAGTTATGTATACAAAAGTGGTTTTAAGCTGTCACGGAGAATGAATCTATGTCTGAATCGTTCAACTCAGCTAGCGAAAACAACATGACGAATCATTTCAAGGCGGCTGAGGGGCACAATCTTAGAAGGGGAAACCAGCAGACTGTGACTCCCTCCAAATTAAGTGAGTAGTGTTAACCACATGAAACCACGATTAAGTCTCCGATTATTCCATGTGAACCAACACTATGGTCTTACTGGGGACATCTACTGCTATAGTCAAGTTAACTACCACTTGTCACAAGCGATAGACATTTGAAACCGACTAAATTTTATAATTGAGATTAGTTCTACAGTCGAAATATAAGTAGCGTATCGAATTTGACTGGGAGGGAAAGCGTTACTTTCACCTACGTTGAGCTTTTTAGAACTCCATTTTGTCAATCACTTTTGTGACAGAAACGCCCACCATCGCGTTCATCGTCGACACACACCTCTCAATTATATGATCGGCTCAGTAACCTAAACTTATATATTTTTGATGCCAATCAGAGTGGCTGCGTTCAACAAGGTTTACACGAGAAGCTTCTCTAAGTGGTTTGTTTCACTTGTCTGAAGCTTGTGAAAAGTGGTAGTTAACTTGACTACGACAGTGGATGTTCCCATTATACACCACCGGGTTTGTAGAATAACGCGGAGTTATTGGGTACCCGAGTGTATTTTCACGCGGGTTTACACATTTTTCCAGATTTTTTTCAAGAACGCTGCAGCATGCCTGATTTGACCTTGTAAGTATATGACTTTTGGACCCCTTGAAATGAGTCATGATATTAATTTTGTCACAATTGTTTATTAATTAAAGGGGAAGTCCAGAAACAAGAGGTTTTGAAAATATGCTGCAATCGGTTTCAACCGCCTTCTAGGTGTGGGCAATCAGAAAGTGCAGCTTCTAGTTCGAAACCTGAAACTGTAATCTTTCTTCGTTGAGTTTGCTAATCCCCGCTAACGGGACAACCAGGGTACCGAAGTCGGAAAACTCCTATACAAACAGAAATATGGCCGCCTACCTAAATCGACCTGGTGCAGGAATTTGTCCGTATGGCCACAAAGAAGAAGACGGTCAATGAAGCAGTTCAGGTTGAGGTCATAACATTCTATCACAAAAGTATGGTATGACCAAGTGTGGTACAAGTGTGGCAAGCCTGGCCTCTGCAAGGATCTAAATTCATATAACCAACACTTGTATATAATCAACCTTTGGATAACCCGTCTGTTCCTGGGAGGATGGCGAATAGCGCGGTTAAACAGACTGCCGTATGAGTCGTTGTGTTTAGACGAGAATATGAAGCCTTGCTTGATTGATACATGAGCAGTAGTACCGCTGAACGGAGCTGAATCTAAACCATGCGCGCTAGCCATGAAAGCATTGGGTTGATAATTACTGAAAATTGACCGATTTTGAACGCACTCAATGCACCTAGGCAACAGGTCCCCGCAGTTTTAGATTTGTTCAGCCCAGATGTAGAACAGATAACTTTTGGGGCAGATATTTTGGGGAGCGCAGAATCCGTGGTTGACCTAATTCGGGGAAAGCTTACTGACAAATTGAGGCGCAAGTCTGGAAAGTGTAAAGCGCCATCATTACAGTCCGTGATCGGGCAACATTCCGATATCTTCTCGGATGATGAATTTCCCTTCGAAGCATACCATTAACCGATCAACGGGTTATGGGTAAGTGGAAAAATATTTCATGTCGAAACACAAGAGATCCTCGTTAAAAGCTCGCGCTTGGCGCTCTTGTCCCATGAGTACGACTGCACAACCTAGCGCACGACAGGGACGGAGAACCACCTGGTTGTCTGTCAAAACCTGAGCCTAATATTGAGGCAAGTTTTCTGAACAGCACCCAATCGGTGGTTGGTGTAAAGCGGGATACTGAAGACGAAGTATAGAACAATCAAGCTTAAAACTAAACTAGCACCGCCGTTAGCGAACTGCATGTCCGAAATCTTCAGTCTTGCACCTTGCAGTTAGTGCAGTCCATGTTTAAGGAATGCTCCCAACGGTCTATCGGCGGTAAAGTTGCTTTTGATTAAGAATGTTTACCGATCTTTTAGGCCTTGTATACGTGAAGGCCACACTTGCCTAGAAAAGAGTACTATGTTTAATCCGCCACGTGCCGGGAAATGAGTACCACCTTGATAAGCGTTTGTCAAAACCAGACGCTGAAGCTGAGCCCCCCGGACCTTGACTAGTCATATGTCTTCGCCATCGAACTGGATCCTGGAAAGTTGATGAAACTCCAACAGCAGAATCATCTGTTACAGAAGTTGTCATCCCGATCTTTATTGGAAGGAGTGTTTAGTACGGAGAGGAAGTCAAATATTAGAAGACTCGCAGAGACAGTTCGATAGCCTGAGTATGAGCTCCAGTCTGAACCAAACTTGGACAGATTTTGAGACCTACGCTCATTTGCACAAGATTTAGCCGAATCCAACGGAATAGATAGTATGTGATTTTTTGTTTCAATTGAATGTCCTGTTTGAGGCCGTTGAATATTTCAGTTGGCGCGATATATGAGGCACTAAAATATCTTGTTGTTTAATCAAATTTGCTGAAAATCCTCGGGCAGCCAACAACAGGTTTAGCCCGATATTTTGTTCACAGCGTAGGCGCAGTCTATGAGTTCCCGCCAACCTTACGTTTAACACACTGCTTTAAAGCGGACCGTTTTAAAGAGAAATTCATTTTAGTCTCCTGTCATAACCGAATCCATGTGCAAATAAGACTATTTGTCGAAATATTCCCACTGTAGTTAAATAGTTTACTTACGAATACACGTACGAAAATAGCTCGAGTAATGTACCTTGTCGGAACACAGTCCCACTGCCGGTAGATTTCGTCTTCGGACAGGAATGGGTTAAAATTTTACATGTGGATTTTCCAACGTCGATCGCGTTCGCGTGCACCTTTAATCGGACATTTATTCCCGGTTTTATCAGCTGCACATTGTTGTTTTGCGCATTGATTGCAAAATAAGACGAATATGATGTACAGTGCTTCCCATCTTCCATCTTAGTTTGGATTCCCTGACAGGTCAGAGGAAGTATACTTTCATTGAAATGGGAAGCTTCCTTCAGGGAAGTGATCACCCAAAATGCCACTAACAACTTAATCACGTGATGCGGTTTTCCGCAGTGGAAGGATGTGTGGCGATTAATCATGTCTTAGTTGAACCTAATCACACTGCGTTCACATTGCATTATTCAAATTCATCCCTGTATTCATCTAATTAGACATGGCATGAAGTTTATGGTGCTTCAGTTGACATTTCGGCATCCAGCGCATGAAACGCACAAGCTATATCCATACTCGCGGAAGGTAAAGTCCACGTTGAGAGACAAAACGTTCTCGTATAATATTGGAATCTCTTTCAGATTGGTGATCAAACTCACACAATTGACACCAACAACGCACTCATCATCTTAGGGGCAGTAGGTACTTACTACTCGTAGAAACACACAACTTTAATCAGATATTAATTGTGTGTTTTGTGAAATGCGCATTGTTGCTGATTACCAAATAGGATGAAATTCTTTTGCAGTGCTTCAGCTTAGATTTGATTAACTGATAGGTCATGGGAAGGACAAATTCACTGAATTTCGAGGGTTACTCGAGAAGCGGAACAAAGCCTGACTACGTGCTATGGTTTCCCGTTATTGAAGTGTGAGTGAGATTTTTTGTGGGGTTCCCAGTTAGCGTTAATCGTACTGCTGTTCAGCCATCCGTCAAGTGCTGAAACTACTAGGCGGGTCGTCATGGGGTGCGTTCAAAAATACCCAGTATTTCGTGGGATACGCACTGCTGATGATTCTAAGTAAGGATAAAATGTCTTCATGGTGCTTCTCTGCTTTTGGGAAAAACTGAATTTAATTTCTTCAACAAAATTTCCGAAGTGTACTCATGTTATCACCAGATAAGGGACCACGTATAAATTCAGTTGTGGGACGCGCAATCAGCTAAAACTCCTCATCTGAAAAGGGTACAACACGACTTACATTCTAACACTGTATACTGAACAAGCATAATAGTGGTTCTGGGAAATACACATGCTTTGTTGCATTCCGTGGGTAAACTGATACGCTGTCAGACGTTTAAAAGTGAAAACAACTACGAATTTATTTCATTGAAGAATAAGTCATTTGAGAGAAGAGACCAATCGGATACCTTCGATAACAATATGGGTTTGGTAAGCAGCTGGTAAGTAAGACAGTATTCAGATGGTCTGTCTACTCAAACACAGCTCAAATCCCAATTTTTCCCTTGTTCACTCTCACCGAACTAAAGATGCTTGTCAAAATTAGCCCCATAGGATTGAATTCGTTCTCATACACCCAGCCACAACTTCATCGAGTACTTGGTTGAAGTCGGTGGAACGGTGTCAGTTTGCCTAACATTCATACTGGTAAGCAATCTTTTTGAATCCTCTGATTTCGCAGTCCTCCTTCAACGACACTGTCAAACTAACTTTGTTGTATAAGATTCATCAACTTGTCTATGTGGGACATAGCCGACTCCAAGCTAGATCTATCTTGTTCGAGACAGTTACACAGTCACTCCGAAGACGTTTTGGATGCGGGGTACCGCAAAAAATTAACACAACAGAGAGCCTGATTACTTGAAGAGGGAGAATAGCTCCCTAGGATGTGAGCAACAAAACGTCAAGCGACGGACCAGGCCGGTTGGCCACACGACTAATACACAACAAAAACCGTACAACTGTTCCTGAAACGAGAGCCCACCCCAACGGTTTCTGAATACTCTTCAGCTGATAACTACCCGTCTACACTTTCTGGGTTGCACTAGTTAAGCGAACAATTTGACGTTCAATTAAAACAAGGTCGATAGGAAACCGCATATGAATAAATTAGAGACAAATCAACTCCACCGAGTAGATGTGGTGTAATTGTTGATTTAAAAGTTCTAGGAACACGGATGCAAAATCTTTCCGAACCAGAGAATCCTCACGGTTGACTAGAGCTATCAACCCATAGAATTCGATGGGAGATTTTGTGTCAATGTTGACTAATGTTGTTTGGAGCCGGATAACATCCCACCTCGTGGAGGCGGACGACTATATAACACCAGCGCGAAATGCGTCGTCATTCGCTAGGTGGTATATGGTTCCACTTAATTCAAGGCACTGGCGACAAGCAACCCAAGGACAATGGATTTCTCGTCCAACATGTTCGTAATTATAAAAGAGCCGAAGTCAGTCATTTTACCGTTGGCCTTTTTTTCACTTTTAAGGAATGTGTTCATCCGGGGAATTCAATGATGTTCGAAATATTCCACGACCATGTCCCTACTGACGGCACATTACATCGTGCAAGATTTCCGAAATGCATCTCGCGCACGACAGTAGATGTTTAAAATTTTTCATATCATTATATGTTTTTTCAGCAGCTCACATACCCTGCATGGTATAGAGTGTGCGAGTGTGAACCGGAATCACAAAACTGTCGAGTGGAATCGAAATTCGATGCACTTGGGCCTGGATAAAAATATAAAATCCGGTTTCCACCAACTCCGGCAATCCGTTTACCTTTTGAAGTTGCTCTGCTTTTGCATCCAGGATGAAAGTGTTGAAAGTTACCGCCGACCCACTCGTTCAACATTGGGACCTCCTCTAGTCACTGATTGAACGGAACCTTTGAGATCCTTCCGTAATATCTTGGAGACTACGTAAACATCCACGAACCTGTTATACAAATCGAAATTTCCGTAATCAGTCTGCTAGATACGGCTAGAAAATGACATTGTGCTCCTTACAGTAGAATCTCGCACTACGTTCTCACCGAGAATATCTTCATTTAGAACAACAGATAACAACTTGCGAATTACGAATAATGTTATTATTTATAAATCCACCTCTAAATATGATAGAACTTTACATATTTGCAACGTCCCAAGTGAGATAAGGCTGGCTTGACCGAAGCCTGGTTTACAAATGTTGGGGAAATCAAATGATTCGGTCATTTTTCATCATCGTCATGATCGTCATCATCTTCATCATTCAAATCTGCGAAGCATCAGTGTTCGCCGCTGAGGCTTGGTTGCCGTACAACCGGTTTTAGATAGACGAACGTCCTTGGACGTCATCTGGTTCACCCCAGATTTTCTAGTATTTTCAGATCCACACCCGTGTTTCCAACGAGATAGGTTATTACGGTGCAATGATTAGAGGTTTTTCGCTTTATCCTGGAATAGGAATAACCTCGACATGCACAGGCTTCCCGAAATTTCTTTCTTACGACCATCTTTGCATAACCGAACTCTCGTTTTTTAATTGTCTCGTGCTACAATCACCGACACCAGTTTACAGATATCGGTGGCCACAGACGTGGCGGATCTGTGTATGAAATTCGCCAGGAACAAAGAAACTGACCTAGAATGGATGGTGGAGCCTCCATTATCCTGAAGAAAGTGAAATAGAAAACCAAAAGTTTACTGTCGTTCGTGCTTGGAAGAACACGTATATCTGTGGAGGGACCAGCTTACACTTCTGGTACGATGTATGTTTCTACATCGACAGTTCCACATGTAAATGTGAGTTCAGTGGGTTTGGAAATTCGACTCCACATAATGCAGAATATCGTTGCATGACCAGGGAATACTGTGGAAGTCGAGCAAGGTCACCAAATGCTTCCATTTGTCGGACACTTATGTTTGGGCTATTATCACTGCAATCTTCCACTTTGAAAAAACTTTCGTTCAGGCTTAAGAAACACTTTTGACACCCAAACCAATGAAAAACCAACTGAAACACACTCGACGTCGATAATGTATTCAGGAGTTGGAACCAGCGGCAAGGATGACCCAGTTCTTTGGGGGTTTGTTGCTAAATATGGGTGATCAATTTTGGAATCCGACGGCTTACAACCGTGTAGCATGGACGATGCGGAACACTAGTGCAATGAGAAGCGGGCAACGGCGCATCGTATCCAGTTTTACTTGAAGCTTCATGTGCGTGGAATTTTATACTGTGCGCTTCTTGTGAATCGAACCTTGCCTTAAGCATGTATGGTGGCGGTGAATAAACGTTCCACTAAAAATCTAATCGGTTTGCGGTACAAAGCCCAAGCTAATCAGGGCTTGATGAGTTATTTTGATCAGCCTGTTTCAAGATTGATCAAAGTTCTTCCAACAATATGTTCACATTTTTACCTGTGGTTTTTTCTAGGACAAAAATGGATCACTTCTTTGGACTCCGGTGCGCTTTCCAAAGGGTTTTACGCAGCTGCTGGGTTCGCTGCCTGGTGCCCGTAACTTACTGAGACTGTTAAAGGATATCAATATTGCAACAGAGTAGACGTTTGGAGAGCCAAGTTAGCCCGTTGATGATTGAAAGCTGAGGCATTCATAAAATCCAACAAAGTCAGTCGGGTATATGTTCCACCCAACACCAATGCGAAATTATACAATAAAGTCGAAATTGTGCGGTGCTACTTGCAATTTCCCACCCGCATGTTCTACGCGTTCTTTATTAATCAGTTGTTTTCCGACACTAAGGCGCTGGATTGGGGGCGGTTCTTCAAATATGAGCTCACAGGAACCACGTTGGTAGACGCGTTCAATGAGACTCCGGCGTTTTTTTTTCAGGTTTCATGGACTACACGTGAGGAAATAAAACCCCAGATGGGGGTATACTTCAGATTTGGGTCGCCATGGTCGTCACAGGCAGCATCGGTCGCAAAACTGGTCGGTTCTCCGTCGAAACCGAGTGAGAATTAAACAATCGAAAGTATAACCTACGGATCTGCTTGCCTAATGCTAGCAGTCTAGAGTGAATTGGCGACCTGGTGCTTTTCACGAGGCGCTCGTTGACAACTACATCTGAAGAAAGTCATAACCACATTCAAACATCAATTTAGAGATATCAAAAGCTGGTGTTCCTAAATTGTCCATGGGACGAGTCTGAATGGCTAAGGACTGAACAATGCGCAAACACATATCAAGATTTTTTGGTGGCCGGAGAAGACATTTTTGGGGTCGCAGATTATCACAGAACCGTGGTTCTCTGAACCACTTTGACCTTTGGTCGTACGACATAAAATGTTTAGCATTTGGCTACCTCAGTCACCGTCGAACGTCGCATCTTTTACGCACTGAAGGTATTTACCCCGTAAAAAATTAGACATAGAAACCACCAGACAGTTCATGCAATCACACTCGGTTTGTTTTGCGATGATCGACTTTCCCGTTACTAAAATAACTCACTGTATACTTTCCACGTCACAAAAAGAGCGAGTTGAACTGGCTGTAGGGATTCTGAAGTCGGGGTATCTGAAAATCAGTTGGTACACGACACTATGGTGTATCGTACCAGTGAATGTTATGCATGCCAAAATTTCTCATTTTCTTAAGCCTTCAAACGAACCTTTTTATGCCAATTTTCTTGGTACGGATGCGGAAAATTTCAAAGTTGTGTTTTAAGCAATTTATTGTTCTTGATTGGAGAAAACCTCCCACTAGATCAGTCGCTCCTTTATTTGCCTAAATAATAACCAGGTAAGCGGGATGGCATCTCATTCATGCCTGTCGTGAAACTGCTCTCCTTCTGATGTACTTATGGATCGTCAGTAGAATAAATAGCTTCGACCCGTTCAAATAGAGATTTCGTTTAATCTCTTAAGCCTGTCTTTACTGCCAAGCCGGGAATCGCTCCCAAACATCGCATCTCACAAATATCCAGGAAGAATAAAAGCTGCAATTTTTTGAAGAACAAACAGTTGGTCGGCTGATAATATTAATACCGATGCCCGGCATGTAACACTCAGCTCCATGAATAAGGGACTCCGAATCTGGCAACTACTTAATTGCCAAATGTTCCGAGCAACTTACACTTCCAAGATTGCACCTTGAGCATGAATATCGTAACTGCCAAAACTGGACCACATCAAAAAAGACATTTTGTCTTTCTGCATGCGATCAGTCAGGCTTCACTTTTGGCTGCGTAATTCATGAAAACTCTACAAACAAAGTAGATTTATAACGCTAAAGTACCATCAAAAATGTAATCAGTAATTGTGAGATAACTTAACGCCAATAGTCATAAGATGACATTACAACATTAACAACAACAATTGTTGTGATTCCCTTGAAGTTCAGCTTGCCTCTCCTGATGTGGTCAATCTGCTTACACTAAACCGTCAGGATTTAAGTTTACTTTAGAGTTTAATCGGTGTCTTTTGGTCGAACACAGTTCGCACGTGTACACGATTCTTGTAAACGAACAAATCACTGGTCGTCCTTGACCTCTTTCGGGGGACCGTCCAAAAGAAGGACGGCTCAACAAAGCCTATTGATGAATGTGGAACAAACAGAGTGGAACCGTTTTGGACTGTCTATCAATTGTCTGCCTGACAGTAAGTTTAAAAACGTTCCATTGTCACCAGCATAGTAAGCATTATTGCCACGGGAGGCCAATGCCTACTGGAACATTTGCAATCAGACTGTTGGGCTTCACGAACAGATAAACAGCCAGTTGATTACCCGAGCTGACAATGTCTCGATGTATTTTCAGTGTTGGGCAGGTCAAATAAAATGTATTTGGCAAGTGTTTGTAATGTCGTGTAAGCTCTATCAAGTTTATTTTAGCAGATTCACACGTTCACTTTCTGAACCATTACAGTTGAAGATAAACTACTGATATTCAAAATGATAAAATAGCAGTTTTAATTTTAGGAACGCAATAATAATAGTGACATTTCAGCTGCAGCACGTTTTGGCATACAGCCGCCATATTGCCCGAGGGAATAACAAGGTCTGACCAATCGCCTAGTCGCCCATGTTTAGATTGTTTTTTATTGAGATACCTAAGCTGGATTTGAAACACGGTCAGTAATTTGGAGTCTTGTGCACTATATTATCCTCCTCTGCTAAATTGAACGTCAGAAAGCAATTTTCTACGGGTAAAATAAGGTTTCATCGTGTTCCAAGTGTTTCGTTTACTATAGGAATGCGCATTACAGGTCGAAACTTATTGTTAAAATGGCTCTAATGTTCACATTGTGCAGTAAAGTATCGCGCGTTTTTCCGCCCGAATTGTGGCTGTGTCCACTAGGCCTGTTTATGCACTGAACGTTAATTACTATTGTGCATTCAACAAACGTTGAATCACTACTTCAACATCACTACATCACTACTTCGACCTAGCATGGAGTTGTGGCTCTGTGAATGTGATAGTGGGTTTGCTGTGTTGTGTTTCCAGACATCAACTGAATTCTTTGTAATTCAGAAGAACACAGTGACGAACAAAAATGTTTCCGATTACCACAAAGCCACGTATATCTCCTTCCGGTGAT
The DNA here is from genome assembly GCF_000715545.1 of Opisthorchis viverrini. NCBI lineage: Eukaryota > Metazoa > Platyhelminthes > Trematoda > Opisthorchiida > Opisthorchiidae > Opisthorchis > Opisthorchis viverrini. The sequence goes on along the minus strand of NW_008751993.1, from coordinate 50,300 downwards.
TATGTAATGAGTGTCTGACACTCCTTGCGAGTTACACAACTATACTGTGGCTAGCTGCCGTACCCAGTTGCTGATAATATGAAAAAAGCAGGGATTTGGAGTGGAAATTTCTTTCTGTAAGTAAAAGCAGTCTATGTTGAAATGCTGAGATACAGTGTAAATCTATTTCATCCTTACTAAGGATCAACAATGCGCACCTCACAAAATCAGGAAAATACGGTCGACAAAATGCCGGATTACAGTTATCCACTAATGCGATCTGCATTTGGTCAGGCCATTTCGATTCGACCAGGAAATCTACCAGGAAGTGCACGGCATTACAACAAGAACAACTATTTGTGAAGTTTTCGTAGGTATATTCCTCAGGAAACTAGTCAGTTGGAGAAGAATATTTCGGCACGTAGTCTGGTTTGCACACGAATTCGGTTTCGACGGTAGCCCCTAGAAAGGCAAAACCTGTCGCGAACTGAACGAGAGTTTTCAGCAACTCTATGAGTAAACAACAACGTATTGCGATGACCCGAATACCGTACTGAGTCTGAGGTAGCCTCGTGCAACGCATTCAGATGCGGCAGCCCATCACAAACAAGCGATTCAGCCGGACTCATCTCAGCTTCCTATCAAAACAGAATTGTTGTGCAAACAAGCGCACTTCTCAACGGGACAGATTTCACTTCGTCCAAATTCGCCCTAATATCACCCACAGTCATCTGCACAGCAGAACAAATCGAGCATTCTTTCAAAATAGATTTGCTTTAGACGGAAGTTGAGTGTACCGCAGCAAATATCCTACAACGATCTCTATAAATTTACCGCCTGACTCCAAATTTATCGACGCCGCAATGCAAATAGTCTACAGAAATAATTCTTTCCACCATATTTGATCTTCTGAAACACGTGGGACACCTGCACGCGGCAGTGTTCAACATATTAGCTGATCGGGATGTTAATTGGTTTTATGGTTCTAATAAGCACATCAGGCTATCAAGCGGCTAGACAGACTATGGTTCGCGGTATTTCCATTGCATTAAGAAATCTGTGGTCATAACCAGAGGGCACAAATCAACTTAATGCTGTAGGAACGGTCCGCTGATCTCATCCGTGACGGACAAGCCTGGAAAAGACGGGTCTTTCAATCGCCACTGTGCCTCAGGATTGGAAAAGCTGTCCTGGGAAAAGATGTTAGTATGGAGCTGGAATAGAAAAAGCCTGTCAAGACATAATAAAAGGGAACAATGGTAAACAAAGACTGTGCCGGGTTCACAATCTCTGCAAGATTTAAAATGTGCCAAGTCGACAGAACCCCCAGTTTTGCGGATTAAACCGTTTTGTTGCGAATATATTTGATAGAAGTTCTCCGACTCGGATGTAAGTAGTTTGAATGAAATGTGCCAAATCCGTAGACAATGCAGGCGATTTTGTAGCAGGTGGTTATATGTTTGAGTCGAAACCGCTGACATGCCTGACACACGCTGACATAACGTGGCAAGTTCGATTAACCGCGTCGGCAGGCGATTTTGTAGCAGGTGGTTATATGTTTGAGTCGAAACCGCTGACATGCCTGACACACGCTGACATAACGTGGCAAGTTCGATTGAACCGCGTCGTTGAACAGAAACTCATCCGAGTTTCCTGTCAACACCATTTCAAATTGTAAGTGAACGTTTTACTGAACCGGTCTTCGTGTTCACAGTGTTGACCTTCTTTTAAAGTAAAAATGTAGACAACTGCATATGTTGCCATGGGATGAGAAGCTGCAGCGCATCCTGGAATATGGAAGTGTCGGGTGAATTATGTGCATTATGTATGTTGGCATAACTCGAGTATCTTAATACTAGGACGCACGAGACGCACATTAAAGTGGCTTGAGAAGATCACTTCCCCAAGTATTATGCAACATTTTGACAGTGAAATTGTAGACAAATTCAGTGACTTGACAAAATACGGTGATGAGGTGAACTACGAACTTTTGTGAATATGGACATTTTTGGTTTGGTAACGGCACTTGTTCAAACCAAGGTCCAGATTTGTGCTACAGAGAAACCAAATCCCGCTCCATCCCATCACACATATAGAAACCGCAAGATTGGACAACTTAATCTTCAATTACACTCATTTAAATAATGATCCATTGTATCAAACACCATGAACATGAGCACATTTCAGGAAAAGCGAGAGCCTAATCGTCCAGGAGTGTAAGTTGGTCCCTCGACAGACATACGTGTTCTTTCAAGCACGAACGACAGTAAACATTTTGTTTTCTATTTCACTTTCTTCAGGATAATGGAGGCTCCACCATCCATTCTAGGTCAGTTTCTTTGTTCATGGCGAATTTCATACACAGATCCGCCACGTCTGTGGCCACCGAAATCTGTAAACTGATGTCGGTGATTGTAGCACGAGACAATTAAAAAACGAGAGTTCGGTTGTGCAAAGATAGTCGTAAGATGGAAACTTCGGGAAGCCTGTGCATGGAAACGTCGGGAAGCCTGTGCATGTCCAGGTTATTCTCATTACAAAGGGTAAGAAATTGGGGCATTTATCCGCATCCTCAAAATCTCTCAAATCTGTTGTAGTTTTTGTGAATTTTTTCGAAGCCAACTGACAAGAAAGTCTCTTTGAAGACTGCATGATGCAACGTTCATTGCATTTGTGGTATTCATCTCATTGGCTTCCTTCTTGCCGGTTTCCACCTCCAAATGATTGTGGTAGGCTAAGATTGTATTCACGTCTATTCACGTTTATTCCTCACTTCACAAGCGTTCGTCTATCTAAAACGGGTTGTACGGCAACGAAGCCCCAGCGGCGGACACTGATGCTTCGCAGATTTGAATGATGAAGATGATGACGATCATGACGATGATGAAAAGTGACCGAATCATTTGATTTCCCTAACATTTGTAAACCAGGCCTCGGTCAAGCCAGCCTTATCTCACTTGGGACGTTGCAAATATGTAAAGTTCTATCATATTTAGAGGTGGATTTATAAATAATAACATTATTCGTAATTCGCAAGTTGTTATCTGTTGTTCTAAATGAAGATATTCTCGGTGAGAACGTAGTGCGAGATTCTACTGTAAGGAGCACAATGTCATTTTCTAGCCGTATCTAGCAGACTGATTACGGAAATTTCGATTTGTATAACAGGTTCGTGGATGTTTACGTAGTCTCCAAGATATTACGGAAGGATCTCAAAGGTTCCGTTCAATCAGTGACTAGAGGAGGTCCCAATGTTGAACGAGTGGGTCGGCGGTAACTTTCAACACTTTCATCCTGGATGCAAAAGCAGAGCAACTTCAAAAGGTAAACGGATTGCCGGAGTTGGTGGAAACCGGATTTTATATTTTTATCCAGGCCCAAGTGCATCGAATTTCGATTCCACTCGACAGTTTTGTGATTCCGGTTCACACTCGCACACTCTATACCATGCAGGGTATGTGAGCTGCTGAAAAAACATATAATGATATGAAAAATTTTAAACATCTACTGTCGTGCGCGAGATGCATTTCGGAAATCTTGCACGATGTAATGTGCCGTCAGTAGGGACATGGTCGTGGAATATTTCGAACATCATTGAATTCCCCGGATGAACACATTCCTTAAAAGTGAAAAAAAGGCCAACGGTAAAATGACTGACTTCGGCTCTTTTATAATTACGAACATGTTGGACGAGAAATCCATTGTCCTTGGGTTGCTTGTCGCCAGTGCCTTGAATTAAGTGGAACCATATACCACCTAGCGAATGACGACGCATTTCGCGCTGGTGTTATATAGTCGTCCGCCTCCACGAGGTGGGATGTTATCCGGCTCCAAACAACATTAGTCAACATTGACACAAAATCTCCCATCGAATTCTATGGGTTGATAGCTCTAGTCAACCGTGAGGATTCTCTGGTTCGGAAAGATTTTGCATCCGTGTTCCTAGAACTTTTAAATCAACAATTACACCACATCTACTCGGTGGAGTTGATTTGTCTCTAATTTATTCATATGCGGTTTCCTATCGACCTTGTTTTAATTGAACGTCAAATTGTTCGCTTAACTAGTGCAACCCAGAAAGTGTAGACGGGTAGTTATCAGCTGAAGAGTATTCAGAAACCGTTGGGGTGGGCTCTCGTTTCAGGAACAGTTGTACGGTTTTTGTTGTGTATTAGTCGTGTGGCCAACCGGCCTGGTCCGTCGCTTGACGTTTTGTTGCTCACATCCTAGGGAGCTATTCTCCCTCTTCAAGTAATCAGGCTCTCTGTTGTGTTAATTTTTTGCGGTACCCCGCATCCAAAACGTCTTCGGAGTGACTGTGTAACTGTCTCGAACAAGATAGATCTAGCTTGGAGTCGGCTATGTCCCACATAGACAAGTTGATGAATCTTATACAACAAAGTTAGTTTGACAGTGTCGTTGAAGGAGGACTGCGAAATCAGAGGATTCAAAAAGATTGCTTACCAGTATGAATGTTAGGCAAACTGACACCGTTCCACCGACTTCAACCAAGTACTCGATGAAGTTGTGGCTGGGTGTATGAGAACTAATTCAATCCTATGGGGCTAAGTTTGACAAGCATCTTTAGTTCGGTGAGAGTGAACAAGGGAAAAATTGGGATTTGAGCTGTGTTTGAGTAGACAGACCATCTGAATACTGTCTTACCTGTGTCAATGGATTGGTCTATGTTATTTGTCTTGTGCACGTATTGTGCAATAGTAAATCAGATTGACAAAGGCGTCTTGATGAGCCAACAATCCCGAGGATCCGTATAGTGTTAACCAAATTCCTTCGAGTTTTACTGAGTGAACTATGAGCCGCTAATTTGATGGAAAAACACAACCAATGTATTGCAACGGTAGAATAACTCGATAGGGACAAGCTGCCATTCATTTTATTTTGACAAAATTGTGACAAAAGTTTGCGTGTCCATTAGGAACAGACATTGTGAATAGACTCGATGAGGGTTTCGACCTCGTATCCTGCTTGGCACAGCTCCATTAGATGAACTGTGCGGTGAGCTATCTCGGGGACCTGAAGACAAATTGATAACAGAATCTCAGCTAGGAAATCAATCTAGGCATGTAAATGAAAGTTGCTCCACGCATAAGAAGGGGTGTGAATCATAAATGTCCAATACAGGTTTGGATTAAGGACTATGGGTGCTTTGAAACGAACATGGAAATGCGTTCACACAAGATGCGTACAAACGTTTATCAATAGAATTGTGCATTCAGGATAAAAAGTGCCCATTATTCTAAAGAGTGTGCACGATTTTCAGCACACTGAAGATCGAGCGGATAGTGGGCTCGCGATCAATAAAGCTATTTTAAGAGGATTTCGTGAGTATCAGCATGTCTGGATTTCGGACGTTTCGAAGCGCTTTTGTTTGAGATTCTTGGCTGCTGGATGGGAACACGCGAGAGTTTCACGAATTTGGTTTTAACGGCAGACACAAATGAATCCAGCTGAATCCCGCCAATGACAGGTCGCTTAAACTCTATGCTCAACTACAACAGTGGGTTGACAGAAACTCAGGAAGTCGGCCCCCTCATAAGCCCTAACTAAGATGAAACTGGTTGTGAGCTATTGAACAGATTTAAGTGGACACATGCGTGGTTCAGTTAATGTTGTTACTCATGCTGTGTTGATAATGTCGTTTGAAATTGTGACATGATAATTAACCCATAATAAGATGGGACCCTGGTTGCAACAGCTAGCGGTCGTGAATATATAGGAAGAGAACACGATCGAGAAAATTTTAAGAACTTTGAAATCAGTCGGGGAAATTTACTTGTTGATAATTCACCGAAATTATATAAGTGAGCCATCCACACAGAAGTGTTTTGGTACTTCATGGTCAACCGTCCTCCACCATCAGATCAATTCGTCCGAAAACAGACGAACCAGTATAAGGTCTGTTCTTCTCAGTGGATTTTCCCCGTGCGTCAAATCAACAGAAATTTGAAAGTGATTGTCAAAAGTATGAAACCACGATACTCACTGAAATAGAAACAGATAGATATGAACTGACCAGAGTTCTCCAGTTACGAGTTATCATTTCGGACTTGTATTTCTAATGTTTCATCGCACCAATGGTTTGACCTGTCTGTTGGTTGAACGTCCATTTGTTCGGCAAATGCCCGTAGAAATTCTTCGATTTGAATAACAATACCAATAACGTCAGGAAAAATACAGAAAAAGTTACATCACTACAGGTTTTAGCACTGTTGAACACACGGAAAATTCCTTCGGACTGTCCCGTGCCACTTTCGAGAAAGAACATCAATCACCTTGTCTTGAAGTTCGCTTTAGTCTGGCCGAAGTTTTGTTCATGCAACAAATGGGAAGAGGGCTTATCCGACTAGCTGAGACACTGAAGTGAACTGAAATGAACTGAACCGAATTGAACTGAACTGAACAGAAATGAACCAAAATGGAATGAACTGAAATGAACTAAACTGAACCGAATTGAACTGAACTGAACTGAAATGAACTGAACTGGACTGGACTGGACTGGACTGGACTGGACTGGACTGGACTGGACTGGACTGGACTGGACTGGACTGGACTGGACTGGACTGGACTGGACTGGACTGGACTGGACTGGACTGGACTGGACTGGACTGGACTGGACTGGACTGGACTGGACTGGACTGGACTGGACTGGACTGGACTGGACTGGACTGGACTGGACTGGACTGGACTGAACTGAGCTGAGCTGAGCTGAGCTGAACTGAACTGAACTCAACGGAACTATACGCCGAGATATTCATTTGACTGCAGTTAAACTTAGTGTTTATGTAATGGGTGTTTAGTTTTCTCGCAACTAACGTTTTCATGGGAAGTTACCATAATGAAGTCAAAAATATTTGCTTGTCTTCAGAGGAAAACCGGTTTATTAATTTCAGACGCTGGACTATTATTTTATGATAGGTTTCAATCTCCACTGAAACCAAGTTTTTAAAATATTCATATATGCGCAGTTTTGGATGGACACATGTCTGCTTGGAGTTGTTAAAATTCAAATCAGTCGATTTCAGCTTGCTGGGATTGAAGATTTGTTTAATTCATAATATTGAATGAAACAAGTGAATCCTGCTGATTTGATAACCGAAATCCAGGTTCCCTTGCATTCCCATCGATTGGTTGTATGGCAGTTCGTTATATCAATATTACAACTCACCGATATTTCTCTCAGCTTTTAGGATGCCCGTTTCACTTTAGGTTCCATGCGGGTTACTAACGACACAGTTCATTTTTGAGGTTTCTCCAAGCATTGGTGACCAGGTCATGGCAAGAGAAAAAGCGTCGGCATACAGAGACAATCCAGGAAAACGGGCCAAATTTTGATTTACTTCCAAACAATAAATCTCTCATCCGGTCAGTTATATAGTAATTAGATTTGGAACTTTGGCGCATTCCGCAATCCCCCTCTCTTCGTGCGTGTTTTGACTGACCTGGGCTCCATACGTGGCCCTGGAATGAATTTTTCTGCAAATGTCCCGGTTTCCGCCATCCACGCTATTTCGTTTGCAGTAGGGCAGAACCCTTCGTGATTAAATAGTTTTTGTGAACGCCGATTGTTTGGCCTTATTGCGGAGCATTGTGTAAGTTACTGGTCTGTTCTCCTTCAACTTTGCTTGAAGAAACTTGGTGCCCCGTATTCGTATCGACGGCGATTGCAGAGCAGTGTTCTGGTAGCTGTCCAAATGGGCATTTGTCTGAGGTTTTGCTGGTATTGGAGTGAACAATTCTTGTGTTCACACTGGAGGATGGATTTTCCTCTGCCTGTCAAGAACATTATATATTTTTGTAGCAGAATAGTATTACAGAAAGCTGTATTTTCATAAGAAAATATCGTTTGACATATTCAAGAGATATATTTTTTGTCAACTGCTACATTTTTAGTCCAATCCTTTGTATTTTGGAACGTGGCTATTCACTTCCGTTAAGGTGCTTAACATATCTAATGCCTAAATAAACAGCAATGTGGATGAAATCCTTTCTGATCCTCAGCTGAATCAATTCAATGTTTCCGATCCCGCTTGTAGCTTGCTGGGATATCGAAAGAAAACGAAATACACTTTGGAATAGATAATCAAAGAGAACAAACAGCTCCGCACAATGGAAACAGTTTTCTTAACAAAAGCAGCGTCTACTCTATCCAAGTTACACCTCAACAGGGATTCCGAACTAACAATAGAAATGAACTACTGAGACACAAATCTTATTATCAGTCGGCAGACAGCGGCAACATAAATCGGTAACCGATCAATTCGAGCTTAAACAAGTGGTCCTTAGACAGGAAATATTCGAAGCGGCAGTAAAATTCAGGGAACAACAATCTAAACTCAAGACATCTCGATAACTTCCAATGAGGTCCCAAGCAGAGGATGCCGCATTCAGCCATCACACCCTCATAAATCTCAGCATTAGGGGAATTAGGTGAATGCCGACCCAACCATTCGCTCATAATGTCGCTTCGGTTTGTGACGAAACGTTTTGAGGCTGATCACCAGAATGAGGGAACAGATGAGCACCCTCTTAACAAATGACCAGCAACCTAGACACTTCCAGATCGGTTTTAGACAAAAACATATGGCTGTGTGTCACTATCCCAACGATAAGATGATAAAACTAGTTAAAGTTGAAAAATGCCTTCAACCACCTTCATGCATTCCAAACAATGAGAGATACTATATCGCGTGATACACTAGCAACGGTCGTCCATTCAAACAGCAGACTAGTGGGAGTTACTTGAGCTAAAGTCACATCTAGTATCGTGAACAAAAACATTCTGACTTGGGTGTTCACTATACTTTCACTTCATTGGTGTTGAGTGATTAACATCTAGGCGCATAGAAATTGAAGGCCGACACAGTACACATATGTAGCAGGATTGTGTGCCATGGGCAGAAGGGGACTGGGGAATTTCTTACACCCTTCTGAGTTCCTCAATCGGCAGTTATCCAAGGCCGATTACGTAACAGTTCGGCTAATCCAACATGTGATTAAATCCAAATTACTGAGGGAGCGCCACCGGAGACCTCCCTTACCTTCCCGTTCACTTACAGCGGTCCTGGTGACAACTTTTTCATCTACTACTCTGGCCATGGTGAAGGTTACACTATTAGTTTTCCAGTTGCATCAGTAATTGTTTGTTAATTTTTGAAGCAATGTTTATGATGCACCGCTCTTTTAAATGGACACTAAATGTGTGCGAATTACAGGGGCTTAGATAAGCTTGTTTTGGCGCACTTTCATCCGTAGTTTCTTATGAAATGGAGCCAATATCTACAACTGTCCTACATATCAACTGGAAGTTGGAATAAGAGCCACGAATTTCGTATGTATCTCAGTCGAGTTCGTTAGGCCTTTTCCGCATCATTGGTGATTAACACATCTATTGACAGCTTCTCACATCTAAAATATATTCCCCGTGTGACGCTTTGTTCCTTCTGAGCTATTTGCAGGCTGTTGGTCTTGGGATGACATTTGGAATTTTTCTATTCTATGAAAATCTTCCAAACTTTCCGTGAAATGTGATTAGGGCTAAAATTCGCTCCCTAGATTGGTTTGATTTACAGGACGGCATTTCAATCTGCCACAAGCAGTAAAAGATTTTGGATGCAATTTCGCATATTAACGCGAGACACACACAAATAGGAACTCCTCTGTACTGAGGGTACTTATGTGGCTTTTGGTTGATGTGTCCATTTTCAGTATGCAGTCAAAACTATTCAGTCGATAACAGTGGATACAGTTTGGAAATGGTAAAAAAAGGCCGTGAAATTGACCGTCTGGGTGATCCGACGTGTGGAAGTTCAAACTGGCCATTCGTTATCCCATTTTATACCTGCAAATTTATCGGCACTAACATTGGTTCTTGTGTGCGCTTTCCAAGGATATTTACTGGCTGTCACCAGGATAGCTGGCTAGCATTACAGAGGACATGGTGGCACTGATATTCAAAGACAATAATACGGGTAATCAGCTATAAATGCAGGAGTACTAAACAAAACGCATTCAAGCATAGTTCTTCAACTAAACCTGGTGAAACTTACTTCCAAAATCTCAATCCTCATCCAGCTATAATCGTTTGAGCTGAAACGAATTTTCTGCGTTGCCTTGCGTCAGCTTGATGCCGGGAAGTTCAACAAGGCACTCATTCACCTGTACACAAACAAAATGAACAAGCAAATGGTGATCAACATGTTTGCTTGCTACCCTGGCTCCATCTTCCACTATATCCTTCCTTCAGATGTGGGAAGTAAGAAGCGTAGTAAGCAGTAAGTGACGTAACTACCTTTGACAGTTCTGGTCAGTCGTTTGGTTTGACGGGGGTTTTACCAGAGAGACAAATATACTAGTGCGATTAGGACGGCCAGACGCAACCGCGTTTGACGAGCTTCATCCAGAAGTGATTATGTTTGGGGGAATTGGAGGACTTCGTCTCTCTCAATGACCTCAAGGAGCGCTGAGACTAATGATGGTCTGACAACGATTTTTCAGCTACCTACTGTTTATTGTTTGTATGTGAGATCTTGAAGCTTCAAGAATTCTGTAGTCACAGTGTCAGTTCGCCGACAACATAATTCACAATTTTATACTTTTTTGATACTGATCCATTCGTTCTCTTGTCTAAACCCGAAAACTGCAGTCTACGTGACAACCTCAGCCAAAGAAAATCAAGAAAGTTGGGCTGCTCTTTGTAACGACAAGCAAATCGATATTTGTCTAGCGACCTAATACTCGTATGCCCGGATTGCAGATTCGGAATTCATGAGTTCCATCAAAACTATTGCAAATAGACTTGTCAGATATAGATAGATAGTTCTGTGGTTGTTAGCGTGCAATGACGTTCTATTTGATTCGAATAACCCCTTATTTTTTATTTCTAATGAGTTAGACATGTTTTGATTCTGAGTAATACTCTTTAGGTGACAGTGGAGGCTGATGTCTTTGGGAGCCGGCAAGTGCTACTGACGTCTGTGAACATTAGCCCCAAGGTTTTGTTTTGGCTTTTGGAACGTGTTGCTCATGCGTGTGCAGGTTATAGGGATGCTTCTCAGCATCCAGTGACATAAAAGAGACCATTGAAAGCCGGGCGCCATCGATGTAACTTGCACTATAAAATGTAAACCACCTGATTCTTACAGTTTGTATTTGGAGGGGCTAGAAATTATTCCTCTGGATCGATGATGGTGGGGATTTCGTTATCATTTTCCATTCTTTCGGGTGTCACTTCATGTCATTTGTCCTCTTTTTCCGCATATTCTCTTTCATAACAAATGACCAACATTCAGAGATTGACCTAGCAGACGATACTCCATTCAGAATATACACTCGACATTGCAAGTAAAGTGATTGGGTCATGTGCTACACATGTCCAGTTACTGGCTGGCAAGACGGGTGTTCTCATGCGTACCCAGCCCGGATGGTCATTAACCTAGTGGTGGACAGAACATGATATTGAAGAAGGGAATTAAGAATTTCACGAAGAGTTTCAATACTGTTGGTGTTCTTCGCCTTCCAGAATCGCGTTTACTTGAACTTCCATTTGCTTGGCTAGAGACAGCGAATGATATGGCGATCCAGCGATGCCAATGAAGTTCAGGCTTTCAGTATGTATCTATATTATTCGACTGAGTGTCGGAGATATAGGCATCTCGGGCTGAAGGCCATCATTATGTTGTCCTTCTTTTCCTATTATCATTACGACTAAATTTGAATGGTTGTACGGCAGTGGAGCACCTCTTCTGTTGTTGTTCTGGATGATGATGATGACGATGGACCTTAGAGCGTCAACCCATTAACGTCCGCTTGAATGTGTATTGTGTCCTGGAACAGCGGAGTGATCATTGTTTTTTCAGTTCATGTGGCGTTTAACGTCCGCTTGAATGTGTATTGTGTCCTGGAACAGCGGAGTGATCATTGATTATTCAGTTGCATGTGTCGTTCCCACCTTCGGTTGTTTTGACTCTCGTGATGGTTTCTCTGGTCACGCCTACATTGGATCCATGGTCAAATTGCGTAATCTGATCCGTATGTTTCACAAATTCGCCCACTGCCGTTATCTCTAACCCGCGCGCAGAATGATCAGAAAAAGCGTACACTGGAGCAACAGTACGGGGAGGGGCAAATGTGGACAAAATATAGTTAAGTAATGAGAGACGTTGACAAGGTGAGTCACAAAATGTTACCGGAAATGACAGGCCAAAGTGTTATCGGAATGAGTGTATTTTTCGAGATGTTATAATTATTTCTTTTCATTTGAAAGGTGTTGTTCAAGGTTTGAATAATTGATGGGGAGCTTAAGGTTCCTAGCAAAGTACCTAATCCAGGCATATATATATCCAAGCCTAGCCAATGTCATATATGGGAAAACCACTCAGTGGCACTGTGTTCGTTGTGCAATGTATCTTCCTTTGCTATGGTACAGAAGGAACTCAAATCTATATAAATCACCCACAAGTAACTCAGAAGAGGGACATATTTACACGATGACTGAAACTTCCATCCGAGACTTTTACACTCGAGCAGTCAGTCAATACTTAGCCAAGTGGTGTGGTTTTCTGTGATGAGTGACGCCCTCTGCTGTCTAAGCTACAGCCTGTTACAAGGTTGTTCAGTCCCTTGTTGTTGAACGGTTAGCTACTCAATCATTGACCGGAAGTCGCCGTTTCTTCATTTCCTACTGGAGAGAGATGCGCACTTCTGTTGACTCTCACTAAAGGAGAAACAGCTATGCACTGCATTGCTGTTATTCAGCAAAGATTTAACCCACTGACAGGATGAAACTTCCTACCAAATGCGAAAGTTCTGCTAGGAGGCAGAAGCGAGAGTGCAAAATAACAGGGGTATAAACTATTGATATAAGCAGGTCACAGTCTAATTTGGCGGGATTCACGCTTGAACAATACCATATCGTGACACATTCAGGCCACTAGCTAGCTAATTGAAACGATTCAGACAAGTTTTAAATCTCCATGGCAAATGAAAACGCATTAGTAGTGAACGGCATATTTTACATTGAAAGGATTATTGTGTGTGGTTGCCAGGCTTGTTTTGACCAAAGATAATGATGAAATGTGTTCGTTCAGTTTATAGTCCCGATATGTCGGAAAGCATGGTTTGAAAATCAACTGATTATATGCAAGCTTTAGTTGCTGACGTGCAACAAACTCGAGTACGTTGAGTTGCTTCCTGAAATAGCCAGTATTACCAAGCGCACATGCAAAGTGTACGCCCGCGAATGGGATACTAAGCTTCGGTTCGATCCGCAGATATTAGCCAGTGTGATATTGAATTTATTCATGGAGAGCAACGCGCAAATGTAGATGAACATATTGGTGATTCGGTGAACATCAATGCTGTGCATCATTGTTTTAGAAGCAGTTTATTGAACAATTGGTCCCTTCACCACGAGCACGTTGGGCTTAACTGTTGAACTCAGGTTGCACTGTAGACGTCTTCCTCTTTTTATGTTGATAATACACTAACAAGCGACTGTTTATTGTTTATTTCAGAAGATGGGAAGTTTCAAATTTGGAATGTTCCAAGGTCAGTATGATCTACTGATGCACCGGAATGATGAGGCAATAGCAGTGTGTTCATCGAAATTTTCGATATCTTAAATTGTCTACCGGAACAGTCATTACTTGCGCCACTGTAGGTTTAGGGACTCAAATGATTCCTAAACCGACCAATGCAAGTCATTGGATGTCGGATAAACCACCACTTGCTGGATAGTTAGAACAAGGAAGATTGGTGCACAAACATAATCTACGTATCACACCGTCTGTCAGATACACACATGCATACATATATACATACATACATACAAATATTCATATATATATATATATACATATATACATATATA
>NW_008751993.1:6998-33178 GCF_000715545.1 Opisthorchis viverrini | reverse complement strand
CCTAGGATGTGAGCAACAAAACGTCAAGCGACGGACCAGGCCGGTTGGCCACACGACTAATACACAACAAAAACCGTACAACTGTTCCTGAAACGAGAGCCCACCCCAACGGTTTCTGAATACTCTTCAGCTGATAACTACCCGTCTACACTTTCTGGGTTGCACTAGTTAAGCGAACAATTTGACGTTCAATTAAAACAAGGTCGATAGGAAACCGCATATGAATAAATTAGAGACAAATCAACTCCACCGAGTAGATGTGGTGTAATTGTTGATTTAAAAGTTCTAGGAACACGGATGCAAAATCTTTCCGAACCAGAGAATCCTCACGGTTGACTAGAGCTATCAACCCATAGAATTCGATGGGAGATTTTGTGTCAATGTTGACTAATGTTGTTTGGAGCCGGATAACATCCCACCTCGTGGAGGCGGACGACTATATAACACCAGCGCGAAATGCGTCGTCATTCGCTAGGTGGTATATGGTTCCACTTAATTCAAGGCACTGGCGACAAGCAACCCAAGGACAATGGATTTCTCGTCCAACATGTTCGTAATTATAAAAGAGCCGAAGTCAGTCATTTTACCGTTGGCCTTTTTTTCACTTTTAAGGAATGTGTTCATCCGGGGAATTCAATGATGTTCGAAATATTCCACGACCATGTCCCTACTGACGGCACATTACGCAAGCCAAGCTTTCGGACATGCATCTCGCTCATGACAGTACTTGTGTAAACTTAGTTCTTGACTGTGCCGTCAATTGAATCCAGTTCGCTCTGAACCCTACTGACGGCACATTACATCGTGCAAGCTTTCGGACATGCATCTCGCTCATGACAGTACTTGTGTAAACTTAGTTCTTGACTGTGCCGTCAATTGAATCCAGTATTACTCGCTCTGAATCAACCATGTAATCTACGCTATTAGAAAAATCTGCACCCAAGATTGTCTTCTAAACGTGTATGCTGCACATGCCTGTCGCTTGGGCACATTGAGTACCTTCACAATCCGTCTATTTTCATTCTTCATCCAGCCACCTTTCTCAAGCTTTTCTGAAACGGTTCGAATTCTCTAGGTTCCATCTCAGTTTCAACGGTATCTCTTGTTAATTATCTATCACGCACATTAATCTTCCCCTGTCTATTTTGATTACGACCTGTTTTGAAGCCCGTTTCACTGCGTTTATCGCAACACACTCGGTAGCCGAATTGCATTCCAAAGTTTCATTATATGCGAGTGGTCGGTGCCTGTACATTATTTCTTGAAGTAACCAGGCATGGCATACCCGTAGCATCGGCCCATTCGTGCGTGCCTCGGCGACGGTCTCGAGATCAGTGGCAATCCTGGGTTTATGATCATGATTATGACGCTAGTTCACGATTTGGTTGACCACGCTGAAAGAGAAGGGAACTGTGTCGTTTCAATTCTCTTTGCTGATTGTAAATGTGGGGCGTTATGTGCGTCCATGATGTAAATCTTCTCACAAAAGGGAACTAAAGGGATCGGCCGCTCCATAGAATTCTGCAACCCGTGTTTTCCCAGATCCAGATCACCTTGGTGCATTTTTTAGATTTCTCAAATTTATGAAAGAGAAATATCGTAGTTGTCAGTGCATGTCTTAACCAGTTCATATGGGAAACCAGTTAGAATATGGAGACATCATCCGATCCTCTGAGAGAGAGGCTCGTATGTTAGCGGTGCATCAAAAGTAGTTTCGTTTTATGAAAGATTCAGAATAACTGCAAATTGAACTGAAATAATGAAACGATGAACTGAAAAACTACCGGGTCTAGACGCAGTCGATGCCGTACGTTCTCATGACCAACGCGACAAAATCACCTTGACATTCAGCACAATAGAAGAAAGCAAATATATTATATTTACGAAGGGTGGCAAAAAGATATTCTACTGGCTCGTTTGACGGGATAAACATACATATTTTCGGCCAGACCCAAAAGTACTGTCTTTCATATCAACATCTAGACACCGTCTCACTGCGTTTATCGCAACACACCCGGTAGCCGAATTGCCTTCCAAAGTTTCATTATATGCGAGTGGTCGGTGCCTGTACATTATTTCTTGAAGTAACCAGGCATGGCATACCCGTAGCATCGGCCCATTCGTGCGTGCCTCGGCGACGGTCTCGAGATCAGTGGCAATCCTGGGTTTATGATCATGATTATGACGCTAGTTCACGATTTGGTTGACCACGCTGAAAGAGAAGGGAACTGTGTCGTTTCAATTCTCTTTGCTGATTGTAAATGTGGGGCGTTATGTGCGTCCATGATGTAAATCTTCTCACAAAAGGGAACTAAAGGGATCGGCCGCTCCATAGAATTCTGCAACCCGTGTTTTCCCAGATCCAGATCACCTTGGTGCATTTTTTAGATTTCTCAAATTTATGAAAGAGAAATATCGTAGTTGTCAGTGCATGTCTTAACCAGTTCATATGGGAAACCAGTTAGAATATGGAGACATCATCCGATTCTTCCTCTGAGAGGCTCGTATGTTAGCGGTGCATCAAAAGTAGTTTCGTTTTATGAAAGATTCAGAATAACTGCACATTGAACTGAAATAATGAAACGATGAACTGAAAAACTACCGGGTCTAGACGCAGTCGATGCCGTACGTTCTCATGACCAACGCGACAAAATCACCTTGACATTCAGCACAATAGAAGAAAGCAAATATATTATATTTACGAAGGGTGGCAAAAAGATATTCTACTGGCTCGTTTGACGGGATAAACATACATATTTTCGGCCAGACCCAAAAGTACTGTCTTTCATATCAACATCTAGACATGTTCACACGTCACTGTTTCCAGACTGCTGATGGCAAGATGAAAACGGAACACCTTAATATGTAATCGCTTAATATGTAATCGTCTGAAGCAATTGAACACACTTACACAAAGACACCAAAGAACCAGTTGGGTACTCTCAACCGCCGCATGAAACTTCATTGTATTCCATTTATACCGGTTCTCGCGTCCCAGTTTTCTACACAATGCCAACTATTATCACGACTCTCGCTAAACGCCTCTCGGTCTGAATGAGATTCTACTAATTTGGTTCCGTAAACGTCCTTCAGAATTTCCTCCAATCATGCCTAATTTGCTCCGGTTTTTGACATCTTCTCAATTAGCAGAGTATATAACATATGTATGGCCACCTATCTTGCGCCGCGCTGGTGTCGTGTATGTTTTGACGACATTTTCTGGCACGATGCTATGATTGCCAAGCTAACAATGCACTCCTGTCCCGGGCCCGCAAGGTCCTTAGAAATTTTCTTCAACAATGTGATCAGTCACCCCACATTGTACTTGCCATAGTACCAGCCGTATGAATGGCCATCTCTCATGCTCTACAACGGTATTCTTGGTGCCCTAATGGATTTTTGTGCAGAGCTAAGACGCTGATTTAACATGGCTTGGTGGAATGAGAACTGCTCTACAAGCCGCCCAATTCTCTCTATTGACTCCGCAAGTTCCCTGCAGTCGTTCCCCAATGTTTAGTCCAGACCCTCACATTGTCTCTGCCTTTTGACAATGAATTTCTGTGTAACAAAAATAATGAATA
The DNA here is from genome assembly GCF_000715545.1 of Opisthorchis viverrini. Taxonomy (NCBI): domain Eukaryota; kingdom Metazoa; phylum Platyhelminthes; class Trematoda; order Opisthorchiida; family Opisthorchiidae; genus Opisthorchis; species Opisthorchis viverrini. The sequence continues at coordinate 29,597 of NW_008751993.1, read as the reverse complement.
AAAAGTCCTCATTCAGTTGTATTACCATACCACTCAAAAGGAGCACGAGGACTAAGATACTGACCAGTGCTAGACAGAAGCATTCGAAATTCCAGGGCCGGGCTCGCAACACCGACTTTCCTATCTGTCTCCTATTTTGAGTACCGAGGTACGCCTTTCACGCTAGTTAACCTGCAGTCTACGAAAACACATTTCGCTTATCCCGGAATATCGCTTGCGCCAAATTTCATATTCCTGCATACGGTTTCCTGGCCATACTCGTGTGCTGTATTGTTTAGGTATTTAATCCTTGGGACACAAACAACATCACGAGTGATTCGCCCACCAAGAAGGATGAACCAATTCATCATTGGACAGAATTTTAAAATGCGGTTCAACCCACAATCCAGTTGAAAAAGACCAGTATACTCATGAGATATGTCTAGGTTCAGCTGAGTCCCCCGGTAACATGAAGTTAATGTGCAAATGCGCATATGTATATCAGTCGTGAATTCCAGTTTCAACCGAAACCTGAATACGAATCCCGGCAAGCTCTAGGCCCGTCAAACACCGAATAAATTCAGCGAATGCCAATCAGTGTTCAAGCACGGCATAGAAGCACAACCGAATGTTATCAGCGTTCAGGACGATCGAGGTAGATGGGTGTTGACGAACGCGCATTGGACAGCCTGGATCAATCACAGGTAGTTTCTCTTAAACTAGCGCAGGGCCGTAGTAAGTGCAGCAATCGCCCGCAGGCGCTTTTTTGGAATAAAGCTGGTGCGTACCATTATCAGCACGTTCTCTCTGACACCAGCTACTGGAAAGGCAACAGCGGTTGATGGTGATAATCTGGCATAAACGATGGGTAAATTCTGTCTGTAATCGAACCAATCAGATTGCCGCTTAAGTCGGCGTGTTGGCTGGACTCCCAGACTCTGGTGTTTTGCTTGTATATCGTTAGGTGCCATTGAATCGTCCGAGTGAAACTAATTTCTTACAGTATAAGGAAATGCTTATGTTAAAAACTGCTGACTGCTGATCACATAGAGTCACACCAAGAAACGTTACCGGGAAACAATATATTGTCTTTGGGTTACATATCGCCAGTGACATGCAGCCAGTAGCACCACTTACCAAATTGTGAGTGACGACGTATTTCGTACCGGTGTTATACAGTCGTTAGCCTTCACTGGATAGGATGTTACCGAACAGCATTTCACTCAGTGCACTGTAGAACGTTTCGAATAATGGACTCCACATTTCCCACAAACCTCCTTTGCAGTCTGTGAGTTGACATGTCCAGTCAACCGTGGAACGACTGTTCAGTGCACAATGATTCTGTATGCTGGATCCAAGAAAGATATCTGTGGAACGTGTAAATCAAATGCCACACCGCATACACTTGGTGGAGTTGATCAGTCTCTGATTTATTCGTATGCAATTTCCCATCAACCTTGTTTCAATTGAAAACCAGATTTTTCGCCTGTTTAATGAGACCTCGAACGGGAGAGCGATAGTGATCTATTGAAGAGTTATCATGGGCCTTGGAAGTAGCAGTGTAGCAGTACATTATCAGGTTTTCAGTGTCTTAAGAAAGCAGTTGCAAAACCCGAAAGATATATATAACCGGCGTGATTGTTAGTCGAACGGACACAGTCCTGACGACATCATCTAAGCATCCAATGAGGTTGTGACTGGCTGAATGAAAGCTTATTCAAATTCGACGGGGCCAAGTTTGATTATGTGTCGCTAGTCCAGTTAAAGTGAACAAGAAAATAAAGAGTAGCGTGTATGAGTCGACAGACGACCCGATAAATGTCCTAACTGCGTTGATTAACCGGCTCATTATTATTCGTCCTCTGAATATATCGTCGAATAGTGCGTCAGATTTGTGAAAGCGTCTTGATGAGTCCGTCAGATCCCAGAACAAGTAGGCCTTTACCTCAATTCCTTCAGTTTATAACGACCGATTTCGTGACCGCTCTTTTTTGATGAAAAATACAACACATGTCTTGTATGCCTGGTATAACACGATACGGACCAGATGCAATTCATTTTGTTTTTGCCAAATCACACAACTTAGTGCATATCCGTTAGGAGCACACGTTGCGGACTGACTCGATGATGGCTTCGGACTCGTAACCGGCTTTGCACAGCTCCATTAGATTTGCCGTGTGCTGAGGTATCACTGGGACCTGAAGACAGAGAGATAACAGAATCTCAGGTAGGAAATCAGTCCAGGCATTCACACGAAATACTCACCACGCAAACGAAAGACCGAGGATCACACATGTCCAAAACGGGTTTGAACCGATGCCTACGAATGCTTCCGTACAAACAACAATATGTCCACAAAAGATTCATCATGGGGTCCACCAACAGAATTCAGTATTCTCGAGAAAATGTGGCCATTATGACGGGGATGATTGTCTGTGAAGCATACTGAAGGTCGAGCCAATTGTGCGCGGGGAATCACAAACGTATACATGAGAGGAGTTGATGAACATGGGCATATGTGAATTTTGGGCATTTGGAAGCGTCCTGAAATACACTCCTTTTCTGTTAGCAGAGAACACACAATCGTATTCAGCTGCGTAGAAGATTATTAAAACTGCGTGAACTCCAGGAAACAAACAGTCGTTCCTCCAAATTGTTCGAGTTGATTGAATATACCAGTAACTTTCCCCAGAAATGCTGATCAAAAGGTGCCTCATTACACTACCTAACACTGTTGAACAAACAGACCATTCGTCACGACTGTCCGGATTCACATACGAAAACATCAATCGCACTGACTTGATGGTCGGTTTAGGCTGGCTAAGTCTCGTTCATGCGAGGGCGAGTAACCGAGCGTGTTCGTCGGGCTGAACCGAACTGAACTGAACTGGAATGGAATGAACTGTTCTGAAATGAACTGAACTAAACTAAACTGAAGTGAACTGAACTGAACTGAACTGAACTGAACTGAACTGAAATGAAATGAACGGTTTTCAGTAAACTTCATTTAGCTGCTGTTGATCTTAATATATCGACGTGCTCATTCCGAGTTATAGGAGAACTTATTCCAGATCTCTTGCGGTTGTTTAATATTCTAAATAAATTACATCACATTCCGCGTTTTATGATTCGCCCGTATGATAACTTTCACAGACAAAAGGACGCTTCGGACACTTGGAATAATCACGAGTTCACTGCAAGTGATAGTAGATCATTACACTTCGTATTATTTGTAACTTCGATTATGCTACATCACCTTCCGAATTCTATGATTCGCCCTGAGATTTCCTGTCGTAACTGTCGTTTGATGGACGTTTAATCAGGCGTTCTATGGACTGACGCATGTCTTAAGTGACCCCAAGGGTGACTGCACTGGCAAATAAGGTAGACGCACATTTTTCGCACTGGTTCGTGTGCACCACGAAGTCAACCCACCTGCTGAATTGTGAAGCAATGTTTCTGGAATTGGTCGAATACTTTATTGAAACACATGAGCTCATCCCTCTTGGATAAGCTTTTTACCGTTGGCTTATGGTGGGTTGCCATATACATGACGATGTCGTGAAACGTTTCCCTGACGATGTGGCGAAGCTGAAAAATGCAAGAGGAATAGCTGCGGGGTATTATTGATCGACTATAAAATATATATGCCAGTCCTAATCAGACCACATTTAATTTTCGGGTGGCTTCAAAAAACGGACGCAAAAATACTAGGCTGATTACTGTTCACCTGCTACCGAGCATACGTAATCTTCACTAAACAAATCAATTCTTCCTTATAAAGATATTTTTTTATCGTGCAACCGGATGTTGTTCTCGGATGATTTGTGTAAGAGAAGGAAATACAAACCTGAAGTGCGCGGTAAAGATTTCGATAACAAGTCTCGTATACTTCCGCGGTCGTGGCCTCCATCAGGCGTCGAGACCTTGATAACAAATGCACCCGAGAAGAGGGTTTTCTGTCTACAACCTTCGGCTAGAACGAAGAAAACAATTGAAAAACACATACCGTTACCAGGAGCTCTCTCAATGCTGACTGGGGAATTGTCTTCCTAGACCATTCAGTATTGAAGTGTATGTATGTATGTATGTATGTATGTATGTATGTATGTATGTATGTATGTATGTATGTATGTATGTATGTATGTATGTATGTATGTATGTATGTATGTATGTATGTATGTATGTATGTATGTATGTATGTATGTATGTATGTATGTATGTATGTATGTATGTATGTATGTATGTATGTATGTATGTATGTATGTATGTATGTATGTATGTATGTATGTATGTATGTATGTATGTATGTATGTATGTATGTATGTATGTATGTATGTATGTATGTATGTATGTATGTATGTATGTATGTATGTATGTATGTATGTATGTATGTATGTATGTATGTATGTATGTATGTATGTATGTATGTATGTATGTATGTATGTATGTATGTATGTATGTATGTATGTATGTATGTATGTATGTATGTATGTATGTATGTATGTATGTATGTATGTATGTATGTATGTATGTATGTATGTATGTATGTATGTATGTATGTATGTATGTATGTATGTATGTATGTATGTATGTATGTATGTATGTATGTATGTATGTATGTATGTATGTATGTATGTATGTATGTATGTATGTATGTATGTATGTATGTATGTATGTATGTATGTATGTATGTATGTATGTATGTATGTATGTATGTATGTATGTATGTATGTATGTATGTATGTATGTATGTATGTATGTATGTATGTATGTATGTATGTATGTATGTATGTATGTATGTATGTATGTATGTATGTATGTATGTATGTATGTATGTATGTATGTATGTATGTATGTATGTATGTATGTATGTATGTATGTATGTATGTATGTATGTATGTATGTATGTATGTATGTATGTATGTATGCATGTTTAAATGTATGTGCGTATGTATGTATGTATAAGTCATTCTAGCAGAGAAGCTAATAGGTATCTGACAGAGCGGGTGATTCAGCGTTCAGATCTGTGCACTAATCTCCCTTGTTCTCACTGTCGAGAAAGTGGTGGCATCACCGATAGCCGAAGGCTGGCATTGGTCGGTGTAGTAATCATTTGGTTCTCTAAACATATAATGGCGTAATTCATGACTGTTCCAATAGACAATTCAAAATATTGAATATGGCGCTGAACACATACTGCTATTGCCTCATCATTCCAGTGCAATAGTAGATCATAATGACCTTGGAACTTTCCAACTGGGAGTCTTCCCATCGTCTGAAATGAACAATTAACAGATGCTTATCAGTGTATTATCAACTCTGATACCCTCTCTTTCCATAAAAAGAAGAAGTCTACAGTGCAACCGTGGTTCTACACATAGCTACCACGTGCTCGTGGTGAAGGATCCGTTTGATCAATCACTATTAATTCATGATTTTTCTCAGACACTGGTGTACAGCATTGATGTTCAGCGAATCACTAAGATGTGCATCTAAGTTTGCTTGTTCAGGTTACTGAGGGAATTCAAAAATGCACCGCCTAGTAACAGCGGATGCAACCAAAGCGCACTATTCGATTTGCCGGCGTACATTTTGAATGTGCATTTGGTAGAACTCACTAGTTCGGGAAGCAGTGAACGTGCTTTTTTTGTTGCCCAACAGCCACTAAAATCCGCATAAAGTATTGTGATGGTTAAATCATGCGTTTTTACATTATAGGATTATAAAATGCACGAGCTGATTTCATCGTTGTTTTTTTATCGGAGGAATTCCTGTACCCACACACACTATTCGGCAGAAAGTACAAATACGCAGTTTACCGCTGATGTGAACATCAAAGTGGGTCTAAAGTTTCCATGGAGCTTGAACTTCTGACTGAATGGTGTAACTCGGCTAGATAGTGCGCTAAAGACATCGTCAATTTTCATAAAGTTTAATCTTGAATGGCACCAAAATGATATTGTGACGTGCTTATATCGATCGATTGCACCCTTGTTATTGTGCACTTTCACTTTTTACCGCCAAGCAGAATTTCTCGTTCGATTGAATATTTCACCGTTTCAGTTAAGCCAACCTGTGCTGAGAAAGCGAGAAGGCTCCTATAGATGTCCGTTTTTTATTGGGAGTCAGAAGCAGTGCACATCCGACTGCAACAGGGAATGACGAACCGGTGACCTTCCGGCCAATGGTTGAATAGCACAAGGGATTGATCAGCAGTGCGATTGGCCTTTCATTAGACAGCACCCAGCGTCACAGCACTAATCGTTCAACGACGGAAGACCATATCACGTGGCTACAAATTCACTGGCTCCTCGAGTGGTCAGTTCTCAGATGAAAGTTTAGTCGTCGTGTCAATCTATTCTTGCCCTGAGTTACTCGTGGATTATTTATGTAGATTTGGGTTCTTTTTGTACCATACCAGATGGGTACAGAGCACAATGTATCCAACGCGATTACTCTGTTATCCGAAAATGGACAATAGCCAGGATTGCATATCTGGATAACTGGACTGGCTGACTTGGAGAACGTCTTCTATGGTACATGAGGTACCTAACCAACCATATTTGACATTACCGTTACATTTCTAAGGTAACGAAATGCAACTCTCATCTCGACGAATACACTCATTTACATAACGCTGGTTTTCCAAAAGTGACGCAACTGAATCTCTCCGTGACAGTTTATGACTCACCGTCTCACCGTACTTCATCACATGGCTATCTTTCGTTCTCTTTTTTACCTCCTCGTACTGTTGATCCAGTGTACGCTTTTTCAAGTCATTCTGCTCGTGGGTGAGTAATAATGACAAAGGGAGGTTACGTGAAATTGATCCAATGTAGTGAAAGCACTAGAGTTAAGACAACCGAGTTAAGGAACGACACATACTACTGATACACCAGTGAAAACTCCACTGTTCCAGCACACCATACACATATAACTCAACATTTCCATAGAATTCTTAATTTCCTTCTACCATGTCAAATTCTGATTACCTATTGGTTTTTGGCAATCCGGAGTGGGCATGGATTACAACACTCCGCTCGGCGGGCAGTAATTGGACATGCACAACACATGACTCAGCCAAATTTGCTTGCAATGCTGGATGAATTTCTTGAAAGGATCTATCGTATGCTAGGACAATATGCAACGGCGACTCATTCGTTATTAGGCAGCGTACGCGAGAATGTATAAAGACTCAAATGGCGATAACATGACAAAGGAATACACCCAAATATGCCGCACGCTGTGTTTTGTACATCATTTCGACGGACTTGTTGAGAAGAAAGCGTTCGGGAAGTGCATCATCATCATCATCATCATCATCATCATCATCATCATCACGAGCATCAGCATACTCTTTAGCGAATCATATTTGACGAAACCTAAAGGAGTGCGCCTCACTGTTGATGTTTACAAAGTAGAAAGCCATGGGTTTGTCTCAATAATCCTTATAGCTGGAGCTGTGTCTCGTACATCCGAACAGCTCGGCTGTTCCGGTCCGAAGAAAACGAGCTGAAAGTTTGTTTCTTTTTGTTGGCCTTCCAAGTTTGTTTGTCTTGCTTTGCACAGTGGTTTTCTTCCTGGTAAAACCACTGAAAGAGTACTTTTCAACCTGAGGGTCAAATGGTATGGTATTTGTCAGAACTGTGTATACACTATATAATCCACTCTGTTTAGTTATTCACTGTAACAGCCATATGGGTCCTTTCAAATAAAGTGTCCCTTGCGTGTAAGAGCAAATAGCACACCTATTTGGGAATAGGGACCAGAGTTCGACTGTAAAAATGTCTGCTCCCTCCACTGCTTTGAAAAGGGGTAGTACAAAACATCAGACTATAGTATGCTGAAACCGTGAGAGACTTGTTTCATGCCGCTGGAGACTCTGTTCAACTCCCACTGTATAGTCCTTCATCTGATGCCCCTAAACTATGCGTCCAAAAAGTGGAGCTGTTCAATCATCGGTTTACCAGTCAGGTGCATATGCTTCTTGCGTACCATCCTAGTCTTTTGCTTGTAACGTTTGTTCGCTGCGGCGGGAGAGGCTTCAGGATGGTCAGTCAGTCATCAAGGGATCAAAGTGTGGGCTGTGTGGGCTCTGTCAAACTAGCTCGGTTGCAGGGATGACTTTTTTCCCGGATCCGGTGACGAGCAGGTGCAGGCAGGTGCACACCCGAACTTAAACTGAGGTCCTAATAAGTCGCCCGTTTCCGAAGCCCTACACCTGACTTTGGTGGACAATTATCCGTGGATCTAAGATATCGAAGCATGCTTTTATTACAACACAACGGTTTCAGCTAAATGTTTAACGGTCGATTAATGATTATCAATGAAAGTATCTTTTGTGAAACTAAATGTTTACTCGTATGGCTGACCACTCAAACCATCGCAAGAGACTGCTTGAATGGACAGCTAACAAACCCTACCCCAAGAAATTAATAAAACAAACAAATCTATGGGGTATGTCTCATTGTGAAGTCTTAGTATAACTTTGGTTGAACAGTCCTGTTGAAATTTTATCAGAGATTGTGTAGTCCTGTTTGGACAATGTCTTCAAATAAAAGAAAATAGTGCGAACTTTATGCATCAAATAAAATAAGATGTAATTTTACACTTTCGGGTGCAAGATATATTCACGCTTAATGGGTAACTGAAGGTATAATGAAAGGCGTCTAGTTTAGTGGACACTTTGAGCCAGATATTTAAGATGGGGCTGCTGTTCGATAGAAGGGATAGACGTGATATCCTGTTTGAAAGTAGAGATTTATGATACAGGTATAAAGTCAGCAAATAATATATCAGACTCTACTAGATACGCAAAAATTCCAGTAGCGTGGATAGGCCAAGGAGGTGGAATTGACTCCTTTCTCTACGTTTTGGCGATTACATTGTCTGTCGGATTGTCGAAATCATTGGTCAATGTATAGTTGCGTGGAATAATTTCATATAACTCCCGGTTCACTGCAACCCAGAGAAGAAAAGAAAGCGTTCGGGAAGTGCATCATCATCATCATCATCATCATCATCATCATCATCACGAGCATCAGCATACTCTTTAGCATAAGTGTTTTCGGCTAATAAAAGCATCGCTAGAAGTGAGACAACCGAAATATTTATTTAGGCATACTACTGATGAATCACAGAGAACCTCGCTGTGCCAGTAAACGATACTATACACACGTTGAGAATTTGATGCTCTAGGGCAATCATCATCATCACTATAATCGTCATCCTCATTGCCATCATAATCATCACCATCATCATCATTATTTTCTGCAACCATGTACAACGTTAACGCTCCCCTGCGTGCATTAAAAGTCTATTTGAAGCCCGATTCAAAAGAAAGCCATCAAATTTATGGCACACCACAATCATTTCAATGCGACTACAGCCCAAGACACTCACTTAGGCGATCGGAATCATAAATGACAACAACAATAACTTGACCAACGTCGACACAGAGGCACTCTTTGCAGCGACTGTAACTGCGACAGTGGGAATCGGGCGCTCTTCAAAGACACAAGCCTCCACTGTCACCCAAGGATTAACACTTACTGGGGCAATATGGCTAACTCTTTAGAAACAAACAATGTATGGTTGAGATAATCAAATGGACTACCATCGCCCAATCAAATGGACTACCGTCGCCCGTTACCTACCACAGTACTGCAACAGTTGTGATAAAACTCACGTATTCCGAATCCGTAATCCAAGCATACGAGTACTCGGTCGCTAGACAAACACCGATTCGCTTGTCATTACAAAAAACAGAGAGGCTTTCTTCATTTTCGTTGGCAGATGTTGTCGCGTAGACTGCAATTTTGGAGGGTTGAAACAAGAGAACAAATGGATCACTGTAAACAAAAGCTTGAAATAATAAGTTATATCATCGACTAACTGATACTGTGACTCACAAAATTCGTGAAGCTCCGAGAATTCGAAAAACATTATCAGATCAGAAGATCGCTAAAAAATCTTCGACTGAATACCATGGTTTTCATGCTGCTTGAATGCCATGGTTTTCATGCTGCTTGGGGTCAGTCAGAAAGGTGCAGCCCTAGAAATTTCCTCAAATTACACTATTACGTAGATATACACTGACAAAACTCCCACCAGAAGAGATCACGTACGAGAACCTCTCAAATGTAGTCACGTCGTTGGCATCATACCTGTTGTTTGATCGATGGAAGTGTAATTTTTATAAAAGATTCACGATCGATTCATTATTTAGAAGTACGCTATTTACGTGGAATTGGTGATTGTTGCAATGGAAACCGAAATGTCACAGGTGATGCACCGATATCACAGAGACCACTTCTAACCAGCGGAAGCTAGTTCAGCAGCAAAAGTGACATTAATCGTTGAAGGTTGGATTTTGTTCACTATCCGGGTAGAAGCTTCTTGCAGATGGACAGGGGCTACCTCAATTCCAAGATCGCAGGAGAACAAGCTTAAATCATGATTAGAAATTCGATTTTTTCGATTTTTGTGTTGTGCAGTGGGTTGTTTCAGCCATATGTGACGAAAATTCTGAATGTTAGTTAAAAGGATCTCTACGAGAGCCTGCCAAAAAATACGTCACTTACTTCCTACATCTGCGGGAAGAAGATCGCGAAACAGAGAACCAGAGTAGCAAGCATCCATGTAAAACACCAATTTGTTGTACCTTTTGTTTAAATACATGTTGCCCAGGATATCATTCAATTTCACCGCATGAAGCTGTAGCAAGTCAAAAAAAGTTTGCGTGAGATCGAAAGATTATACCTGAACGAGTTTTGCGTTTTTGGAAATACCTTCCACCAGGGTCGGTAGAAGGACTACATTTGAAGGCGTCCTATTTAATCTCGATTAACTGAGAGCCCATTACCCTGTTTGTTGTCCTTGTTTTCTTGGAATATCACTGCCATCATGTCCTCTAAGATGTTAGTCAGCTATCCTGGGGTCGTGCAGAAAAAATATTTTGAAAGAGCACGCAAGGAACAAGGAGCATGCAGTCACAAATTCAGAATAATAATGGGTTGCCGGTTTGAACGAGTGAATTTCATAGCATTCCAGGTGTCAACTTCACGGCCGGTTTTAACCATTTTCTCATCTCATTCACCGTGGTGGACTTGAATATGTTTGGTTGCACATTAAGAGTGACTACAACGATCATGAATACGCTCTGTACAAAGTGTCCGTATTAGTGTCAGTGTTGCCTTAATACAACGAATTACAGCATATACTTGTAGTGCCTAGCCGTGGACTGCATGCCCTCTAGTAAGTCAAGACAATCTGTGGAGGGAATCCTGGATTTAATCATGTTTTAAGCAAATTTGGTGTGATTTCCATTGAATTGAAAAATCCCAAATGTAATCTCACTACTAATACACTGTAATTAGTAGCGAGGAAACAATAATCCACATAGTGAATGGATTTCCTATATGAGATGTCACTCCTGGAGTAAGTCACTAGTGATGTGTTCCCCTTGACTGATGGATGAGCGACGCAATATCCCGACTAACTGCGGACAAATCAGGTTGTTTGTTGATCGCCCCTTGCCCAAAGGTTAAATTGTGCAATTACAAAGTGCCCCGCTGATGATTCCTAATAATAATGCAGCAAGTTTACATTGATTTTCGGTTTTCTTATCAAAAACTGATTTCTCATACATAGTATACGGGGACCTATTTGTACTACCAAATATTAGCGCTGTTTCTCGAGAAGTAATAAGAGCATCTTACCTTCGTATCATCTACGCGTCATGAGTGACCTTATACGACCAGCTACTTTGTTTGTCCTCAACAGCTTAAATGGATCAACCGCGAAATCATGTGAGTGGGGCGAGCTTGAACTTATTAAAGTGAAATCTATATAATGTTACCAATACAGCACCTTGGCGAGGCCTGCCAAACTTGACGGGAAAAGACGCCCGAACGTCGTTGCATTTTTCCATCATTTGGTGGATGTGTAGTCCAGGTGTAACAGTATGCTCTCTTTTATAAAGAACCACGGGTGGGATTGTTGCATTTCAATCCGTTTACAATTAAGTCTGCTTTTGAAAAGCTGTGTGTGTGGTTACCAGAATTATCAAAACTTACATCTTCTTCGGGGAAGTTGATATAGTAACGCGTACCATGGCCAGTGAAATAAATGAAAACGTTGTCATCAGGACCGCTGCAAGTGAATGGGAAGGTTAAGATAGTTAAGGTGGTGCCCTCGCGCATAGAAAATCAAAACAGTTAGGCCCGGGAACGGAAATTCGATTGTAATATTCCCGAAAAATATGGATTTGTTACAAGTTGCAGAAGCCTGGTTGTAACGTAAACGGCCTGTCATTAAGGAAATCAGAATGGTATAAAAAGTTCCACTGTTCATTTCTGTCCATGACAAAATATGTTTAACTTTGAGTAATTCCTGTACGGCTGAGCACTTAACACGTTGAGCACGCTGAGCACTTAACACGAATGTTTGCAACACGCTACTGGATATAATCGGCAAATACCGTAACTTGCAATACTGTGCTATTTACATGGAATATGGGAATAGAAAATTGATTTTTGGAACGCCTGTTTGTTTGCTGTTGTATCACGTGATATAGTAGCTCACTTGGCTTTTATTATACGAACGTGATTGAAGGCAGTTATCCACTTTGGCTAGTTTTATCATCTTGAAATTGGAATGGTGATACTCAGCCATTCCAAATCACGCTCTCAGCAGCATAATGAAACCGGTTTATAAAAATATCCCCACGGTGTATTCACCACTGAGGAACCATATTATCATCGAGGTGAGACAAACCTGTATTTCGAACACGGACATTCACGAAGCCATACGTTCCGCTTGTTGGTCGTTAAACAAGTGAATGCTCATCTGTTTTCTGATCCTTCTGGTCAGTTACCAAATGATCCCTCGCCAAATGAAGTGACATCATGGGTGAATGAACCGGTCGGTAGTTTCATACCTGTCTGATACTATGTATTGACCAAGAGAGTGCTCATCTTTCCGCTGAATCCACAGAATATTCCCAACGACATATTCTGCCCGAAAATGTAGTTGTTGCATAAATTCTGCATTCCAAGAACTCGAGTATTTTCTGTTTGGGGACAATTTGTTCATGGTATGATTGATCTGTTACCCATTTTCTCTTGTGCCACGATCTCCTTCCCCACATTTGATTGGATATCAAGCCGAAATTTAGGATTGGAAGTTCATTTTGATTGGATTTTTCAGATTTGGTATAGTGTGTTTGAGTGGAAGCTCTTTCCGTTTATAACATTGTTTTCATTTTGCAAGGGAATTTATCACCCTTGATTACTTATTATAAAGATTATCTTCATTTCCCTATCTCAACAAACTACGAATCGGTTAACACGCACAAAAAGCGGGCGATCACTATTGTGCGGTAATTCCGAATCCATAAAATGAACAACTGACAGGATGAGAGATTTATGATGCACAAGTGAATAAATGTTTTCTTGATATTCTGACTTGAATCTGTAAGGCAACGCATCACCTCTCGTCATATCCGAGTCAATTATCCGTGGAAAGATTCTTAAAAGATAAACTGTGACGCTACCAATCTACATATAAAAGCTGAGAGTATTGCCGGTGAATTGCGATAGGATATTGAGGGACTGCTATTCAGCCAATTGATAGGACTGTAAATGAACTTGGATTTCCACCATTGTTTTTTATGTTTGGGATGACAATGATCAAAAAACGCTTACTGGACTTGAACAAACCAAGGTCGACCGAACCCAAGGTGTAAAAGACGGGACAGATATTTGATTATTCACAACTGAGCCTACCTGAATATTTTCGAAACCTGTTAACCATAGTGATTGATATCTATGATTTAATAACAATCCATAGTCTCGAATTGATAAACAGGGTTTCTCTTGGAGTTTTGACTACCTTCTGGGAGCTTTGCTTAAAGATGTTAGATAGCATATGACTTACGAGATTTCTAAACACGCGTTTCGCAAATACGAAAACGCTAACCTTAATCACTGGAATTCTGGCTGCGATCAACAAATGCTTCAACAATGTCTACTTCCGCGCAAAATCACCTTTTCAACACCTTCTTCCCTTCCTTTTCAAGTTTCTCATCGCCTTCCAGTACCTTCCTGAAAATATCAGGTTTGACGTCCTGAAAGAGATTAAAACAAATATTCACTTATTTCCCCACACTTATTTTAACGGCAGTATCCACGGATTTACAGTCCAGCAAATTAAGAGAAATCTGCGCCCTACTGTCTACTTTCACTCAGATTACTTTCACGACAGTCGCTGAATGATGAAAACATAACAACTGATTGTTGGTGAGTTGGCCGAGCATGGCAGTTGAATCAGGCAGGTTGCAAAGACGATCTATGATTGAAACAAATAACCAATCATGATTCAGTGTCCATCAAATGCTGTTTGCTAATGGCGAATCAGGGAGGTACCACAATTTCCAGACGATAGTCGACGTATATGCTTCCTGAACGACGCTGCACTACTGGCAGTGCATTTGACAAAAAGTTCAGAGCAAAAAAGTAGCTTTGAAAATACCGTTATTACACTGGTCTCACTTAACCGAACGCACCCAGAATTCCACATTCCGTCGTGGGCTGCTTGAGAGTTCACTATCACCTTATGATTAGTGTTCGTTCAAGTAAATTTAGCGTTCTCTATTATAGTAAGTCTGGTTAGTCTGACCTAAGGTTGCTATTGTGTTTTTGTATGCAGTGTCATGTTACTTGTTCCTTGTGTTACACAGTAAACAAATTCATTTATTTGCTGAGCATGGGCATACTTTTCCACGGTAGTCAATTACCACACCCTTGTAAACATCTTCGTGCTCGTAGTCATTGAAAACTTGGCCTGGAAACGGATTTCTGAGGTAAAAGAGATGAGAAGGAGCAGTGAACTTTTCACAAATAATGACATGCAGTTCGAATGGAAAGACATGACAAAAAAGCGTGTGAGTTTGGTTTCCGGTCCTGTACTTGAATTAATTTACACGCCGATAAGTGCACTATGGGGCACACGCTAGATTTAGTTTTACCTGATTTATAGATCCTCTTTATGTAGAAAACATAGAACATCATAAATGTTGCGTGAAAGAAATAACTTTTATGTAAATATACAGCCAAACACCACTAGCAAAATATCATATGATCATATCCTCACCCAGTGCCCTCGAATGTATTTCGATTGAGCAGTGAACGTCTTACGACTATTACAAACTAGAAGCACAAACCAATTTTCCACGGCAGTAGATGTTTTGCTCCACTGGTTCCAGCAACCGGCTGTACTGCAAAATGTTGAGACTTCTAGGTCGTCCGGTTAGTACTTGATCCAAATCATCGGCCAGCTTTTGCATTCAAACGATATATTGATTTCGATGTCATTAGTTTCAGACTACTGAAAATGAAGGGTAGTGAAGACTTGCTATTGATCAGAATACTGAGAATCCAAACGAAGTAAAAATTTGCTATTACCGGCGAAGAATTACCACAATCATGATTATTATAAATGAAATTAACGGCTCAAAATGGGACAATTTAAAGCCAAATAGTGACAACCGATTTCTACAGTTTAATTACTATCGAATGGGAAACATTGCACGTGATAGTTACTTGGGATTTTTTGCAATATCGTCGTAGGCGAAGGTAATTATATTCTCCGCTGGAATTTTGTTTGCACGCAAGACGTGATATGCGTGAAAAACGTTCGCCTGAAGGGAAATATAAATGATAGGTGAGTTAGAGATAACGGACATAGTAGGTACAGAGGCGAAAGCAGGCAGTCGGAATGTCTAGGATCATGCGTACTTGTTTGAGTACCAGTTCTTTCAAAAGCATTCGGATGTATCATCCCAAGCCCAATAATTTGAATGTAACATACTTACGCGTTTTTCAGAAAATTAATAACTTGACTTTGAGCACGGCATCTAACTGGTCAGATACTTGGCTGCTGCGGGGTTGAAATACTTTGTTTGGGATTTTGAATCGTGATTTTATATTTTATCCGGAGAGTCCTTAATGTATAATGAGTGTGGTACGTTCAAAGTTGTTGTAAATAATGTTTCGATGCACTGGGCTTATCAGTTTCTTCGGCCACCATCAATCCTTCGTGGCTTGCACTTCAGGCTTCACAAAATATTTTCGTGATAACCCGTCAAAAATATGTTTTCATATGCCATTGTAGATAATAAATTTCTGCGTCAAACTTGTATTAAAATGGTATATATTCATTGGTAAATTTTATCCCGAAATTGCATTGCTGATCGTTTCGGATGCGAATGGTTAAAAATGTTTGAAAGCGTTGCACATCAATGGCGGGATATTTTCCACGGTCGTCAATATCTCCGTCACCAGAAAAAGCTGTTCACACATGAAATATATGGAGCAATATTTTTCATCACACCACTTGATTATATCTTAAGAATGAAACAGTGATAATTTTTCATCTTGAACTTTGGCATGGGGTTTCACAACATACTCGAACCTCATCAAAATCGACCGATATTTCAAACATAAGGACTTCTACAAACCGTTATGGCGGATTTATTTAGGGAAGGATGAGGAGGGTTCCTTATTGAGTCATCCTCAACTGCACACAGCTCTCCACTTTTGCTGTTCTTTCTTGAGTTTTTCTCCAATAGTCTGGCCCTTGGTGCCTCGTTGAATAATTGACGGAGGTTGGTTATTTCTTGACCAAATGTGTGCTCAGCTTAGAACAGTGATCATCCTAATGACCACAGAAAACACCTTTGGCCTTGGAGGATGTTTCAACCACGACCCTTTAAGATGAACCGAACTCCTAAGGGAAGACAGCAAGTGCTAAACTGCCGCAAACTGCTAGAAGTTTTCCCGTTACTGGCCTGCAGTCTCGCACATTTGGAGTTAAGCTTATTGTGATGGTGCGACGGTTCGCGCACCTCAGCGATCAGTTGAGCTATACTTGGGAGTGTCTCCGTGACACACACAGATTCTCTCATACCAGGTTGGTCAATAGGTTGAATCGATCCATAATTTGGGTTGGATTCATTCTTCTGGCTGTCTGCATAGTGCACCGTTAATCTGGAAATCAAACGGTGTTCAACAATTTGTAACTGCTTACATATTGTCTGCGAACAGAAGACTGCAGTGTAGGACAATCCACCTTACAAATATAGTATCACAGCCGAAATACCAGCTTAGATTGCACGCTTGCACATAATCGCATGTAACATCGGACAGGATTGGTGTCATCAACCCAACTGCTTGTGTGCTGTTTACCGCAGGGCGAGCAAGTAAAAACATGCTACTGCTGAAGCCATCCTTTCTTAAATTTTATATATTCGGTATTCTCACTTTCATCCACGTAGGCACTTTCTTAATAACTGAGGGGTCCGTTTGCCTCTTAGTAGCGTCCGCTGCAATATACGCGTCGAGCTCGGTCGCCACAGCTTTAGAGCTCAGAAAATGTTCTTCAGTTTTTCTGTCAATCTTTACTGCTTGCGCTCTAAAGCAACCCCTACAGCATGCTTGTTTCCTGGACTCACTTTCTGTTTTTTTTTCGAAGTGAGGATTTGAGATCACAACACAGTTGCTGAACTGATCTCTCCATTGGTTTGCGCTGGTTTCTACTTGCGCGCCTCTGGTGATGCGAAAGCCGCTGTTACTGGTTCTGCTAGGGCTGGTGATGTTCTAGGCCACCAAGGCGAATGGCTTCTCGTTGAATGAGTTAAAAGTTACTTCTTCACAACATCTTGGAGAATATCTCTTAAGCAGGATGTCTATTTGTTCTCTCCGCTTACTCTTCAAAAGAATCTAACACTGATGCTTCCGATCTGCATCCCGAGCAATGCTTTCAATCTCTTCGAAGCTTGGATAAGATTGAGAGTACAATATCACTCAACGAACAGTCAGAATTCTGACAAGAAAAAAGAGCACCTCTGTGAGTGGAGTTGCTTTCCTAAATCAGGCTATTTAAACATGCGGGGAAATATTTTGTTGTGGTTCATCTGTTTTATTGGTCTTTTCGGGCGGAAAAAACTGTCTAAAACTACTGATTTGACTTGATGAAGCCCAAATAGAATGTAGCTATAGCCGAGGAATTAGCCTGACGTCCATTGTGATCAGAACGTTTTCTATACCCACTCTACTTTGTATCACAATGGAATTCGAAGACAAGGCCAAAGAGCGGGAAGCAGGATCCCAGTCTGGTAAGGAATGTATAGACCACAGTCTTAAATTTTGTCGATTATCATAACGAGAACATGCCTACAGGGGCTCTACGAACATGGTATCCCTTGAATTCGATGACAACACGTTCGATTTTGTCATTCTTTTCCACAATAGGCAGCCAAACTGGTGGCAATAACATATTGCTCACCGAATCTTAGGAATGGATACAGACACACTCAATATGTGTAACGTATTCTCATAAACCCATGTAAAAAGAACACCAGCGGACGGAGGACTTTAGCTAATGTCGCGTTTCAGATGTTTATTTCAAATACACACTACTTGACCTCACCACGTATTACACAACTAGTTTCTCACATTGCCAAGCCGTAGTATAGGCCTGGCCTACAATCCAATGTCTTTGCTAAGTCAGTGGTGTGTGTTGAGATTACTAAATCCTGGTTTATTCATCAGGGCACTCTAGTCTACGTTACTGCGCAGTCTAGGAGCGTTTCTCTAATATGATGAGGCAAAAGGCTAGATTAGATGATTAGTGGTTGCTTGAAAACCATCAAAGTCCAAGGAATTCTCCTGCATTTTTGAAAGGTCATATTTTCTACTCTCAGGCAATGCTTGCACCCAAAATAACGCAACATAAAACGCTTATGAGTGACGATGTTGTTTTCAGAATGACGTGAAGCGCAGTATATACCTCAGTAAAATTTGTGTTTAATAGGTCCGGAGAATCGACCCTACACAAAGCGAATCTTCGATGTACGACAAGGACATATTGTCGAAAATGAACACAGGCCACTAAATGTGTGTGCATTCTTTGTAGCATCCATGCGCCACCTTTTCCACTGAAAATTCCCATCTGTTTAGGACAACTTTAGTACAAATTTCCACTTTACAACCACTTAGACTCAGGCTTTAGAAAACAAATTCCGTGATTCAAACCATTGAAAAACCCAGTGAAACTTACTTGATGTCGATAATTTAACCAGGAGTCGGAACCAGCCACAAGGACTGCCCAGTTCTTTGACGGCTCGTTGTTAAACATCGATGAGAAATTGTGGAGACCGGTCGCCTTTAAGCATGCAGAACAAGAACGCGATGAGAGGCGAACAACGACGCATCGTACCCTGGCTTACCTGCAGCTTCATCCGCCTGGAATTTTATACTGTACGCCCAACCGTAATCGAACTTTGCCATACAAATGCATGGCGATAGTGTGAAAAAGCTATCAACCACAAATAGAGTAGGTCCGAGGTACAAAGATTTCTCTAACTAAGGCGTCATCGGCAAATTTGATCAGCTTGTTCAATGGCTGATCTTTTGGGCAAGTTTTTTCAACAATATGTGCGCGTTCGTGATTTGTAGAGGTTCGTAGGACAAACGCGGATCCTTTCATTGAGCAAAAATGCGCTCCAGACAGTACAGAGCAGCTAACTGAGTCTTAGAAACGGTTCCACGTAGCACCTGGTGTTGATTCCCCTGTGAATCAACGGTGAACAAGGGTACGTTTCCCTGTTTTCTGACTACACAAGAGTAACATAAATTACACCGGTTTATTATGACACCGTACGTTTTTCTCGGTGCTCGTTCCCCCCTTTTCGTTCCTGTTCAAGGTCTGCGTATCTCTCAGTAACTGCTGTCAATATTTCGTTGCACGGGTGTCACTGCCTGCAAGTTCGTCTCGACTGAAGCTAATTTGAGCGGCCCCTCCGATGAGAATGCGGGCCGACCGGTTGTTGAACCCGGATCCTCCGGACGGCAAGCGAACGCGCTACCAACTAATGCCGACCTGACGCCCGAAATGGCTGATCCTTTTGTATTACCCACGTATCACGCCTGCCAGATAGCTTTTGCTGAACTTTTTGATTTAAACGGACGAAACCGCGCAATCTGACCTGTCACGCGACACGAGCAGCTGCGTCGACGCCGACCGGAAGAGAGTCCCTCACATTCCAAACGTACTGACTCCTGCGCGTCACGGCCAATTCACACTGTCAGACTGCCCCTATATGTATGTCTCTACATCGTTTGGTAATTAATTTTTGTTGCCCCTATAGAAATCCGTGCTGTGAGAGTGACTACTACCTACTCCTGGTGATTGCGTCATTGTTTATTGTACATTTGCTTCATTCATGATGCTTACTAATTCGTTTGTCTGTAGGACTAGTTACTGCCAGTCCTCAATATACGATCTCCTTCCCCATGTCTATCTGCTCTTATTGACTACTGGCTGCGAACTGCGTGTAATCTAATCGTCGCAATCGTCCTGTGAGATCCACAACCGTCCGGATCTTACACCTGGCTTTATACGTACATTTGCATGTGACTTTGATAACACGGCGGATTTTTTGTTTGCAGTAGGTCAGCTTGAATTTTGGCAAGTAAATTGGTCTTGTTGTTTTATCTTCTCAAAAGCTGGGTATTTACTCACTGCGTATATTAATAGTCTGATGACGCTTTAGGTTGACGTATGTCAGTGAAGCCGAAGTTCACGCGAATCTTTGATCCGAGGAATTTACTTTTATCTATGGTTGTAATTTGAATATAATTAAAGGACTTGAAAATAGAAGCATAGAATGGTCTCTCACGCCATTAGAACGATGCTCCGATAATTCTACGCGGTTTGTGATATTTATTTGCAATTTTCGAAATCGGGTGTGCGCGTTCCAAGGTTCTTTTATTCGCATTTTGATCAGTAAGCTATGATAAATTTTACAAGCCATTCAAGCAAGAATTATATGAAAAATTCAATATGAGTTCTCCTTTTGATGAAAATACACTCTAGAATTTAGAATGCTCACATGAACATGGTAGCCCCTTGCATTGGGGAATTTTCAAGGTTTCTTGAAACTATGTGCGTTTATTTTCATGACTTCGTGTAAGAAGCGGACGCGTCAATTTGCGGTGTGGTATTCACTTAAGTTCACACATCCAATCCTCACAGCTCTACAGCAGAAGATAATATACGGAAATCCAAAGTGATAAAATAGCAGTGTTCATATTTAACACTAAATAATAATAGTAATGAATCAGCCGCAGCAACGTTCGCGAACCCAGCCGCAACATTGCCCGGAGTAAACACAATGGCTGAGCAAACGCCGGATCGCCCAAGTCTGGTTAGGATTAGTCTAGATGCCGAGGCGGGATTCAAATCAAAGTCAGCAATTTCGATCCTTAACCAGTGAGTGATGCTGAGCTCCTAAGCTAACTGGAACTTACAAAAGCAATTCACCAGGAATGAAGTTTAACCTTGTTATGTGGGGTTTGTTTGCTAGGTGAACTATTATTACAAGTCCATAATCAGGAGAATTGTTAATATTTTTCTCATGTGCGCATTGTGTAGAACGGTATCGCGCGTTTCTTCCTTCCCCCTGGTGCAACTTTCCACTAGACTTGTTTATGATCCAACCGTTAACTTTTGTTTGACATTCACCACACGGCCAAACATCATCACCAACATCACCATCGTCATAATGTTCGGCAACAGCTTGACATCATTGGTAAACGTTGATGCTTCGCTGTGGTACAAAAATATTTTTTTGAAAACTGGATAAAACAATAAATGGACGTTGGCTTGTTCGCTGAGCTGGGCAATTTGGTTGCACAAAACAATAAATGTAGACGAGAAATACACTCATCTGCAAATCGATTTGGTCTTCACAAGAGACTCAACTCAAGCCCTTGTTTATGATATTCTACAAATGAATGTGCTGAACACAGGCTTCCTCATGTTTCCGTTGGCACGATATTTAAGATATAGCAGTACATTTTCATGAAAGGAGCATCTCACAAGTTTGCTTAAAACTCTTTGGCCGCTCACGACCGGTTTCGCCCTTCTTGGTGCTCATCAAGTCGGCGCAGTCCCCGATTTTTTAGCAACCTGCCGTTCTACTTGAGTCGCCAAAACACGCATTTGCCGAAAGCACTAGAGTGCTAGCTGGTCACAATAATACTCAGGTGCCTCCGTCTCTTACCATTATTTCAGGCAAACTGGAGAGATACTAACAACAAGAATGCTAGAGACAACATTTAGCAGCCATATCGTGCAGTGATCCAATTTGAGTTATTTTTAAAAGAAATTTTAAGAATAAAATACGCCCATTTCTAAAATTTTACACAAAAGAGTTCGACGTTCAAATGAGTTTTCGCGAAAACATGCTTTAGTATCTACAAGACGACGATGGATATAGCCCACACAGATAATGAGGTCCACAGTGTGTTTCCTGTGACTTTGGTCAAGTATTGCATCTTATGTCGCGGTCTTGAGCTGCGAAACTCGGCGGTGTTCTAATTCTGGTTAGCCGTGATAGAATGTGGTTGTTTCACGGGGGATGCGCGTATTCCACGTTAAAATGTATGCCCCCCTTAATTTTGTCAACGAAGATTCATTCGCGGATCTTTCATGCTATGCAATTGGTTCCGAAGTTAAAGCTCATCATTTGTTTTCGAGCTCCGGCTGAAAATG
>NW_008751993.1:0-6976 GCF_000715545.1 Opisthorchis viverrini | reverse complement strand
AATGTGCCCTTGTTATCACTTTTCAGCCAGTTATTTCCGAATACGTCATGCTGCAACGTGGCAAC
The DNA here is from genome assembly GCF_000715545.1 of Opisthorchis viverrini. Lineage (NCBI taxonomy): Eukaryota > Metazoa > Platyhelminthes > Trematoda > Opisthorchiida > Opisthorchiidae > Opisthorchis > Opisthorchis viverrini. Next base: position 6,911 of record NW_008751993.1, on the reverse strand, counting down.
CTAAGAGAAAGCAAGCTTACTTTACAAATCGTACTGTTTTCCCGTGGTTCTCTCTCTCCCTAAATGGCGTGAGCATATTACTCCATCTTGTACCATCTGACGTCATCCTGTATCCTGCCCCATATATTGTACAGAAGTTCGGCAGTGAAACGGTAGACAAAGTTCAGTGATGTGATAACATTCGGTGATGGCGTGAATTACGAACTCTTGTGACTATAGAGGAAATATTTTGTGATAGGACGCGTTCCAACCAAAGTTCAAATGTATGCATTTATGGCATTTCTGACTCGTTTGGTCATCCATTTAATAAACTCGACATCGAAAGTCACATTCTGCAACCATATACTCATTCAATTAAGGATTGATTGAATTTCTTTCGCACGACATACTGCGTCCTGCGATATAACATCATGAACGTGAACACATTTCAAGATAATCGAGGTTTTATGCGATTCATGAGGAGAGGTTGGCCTTCACAAAGAGGGACTTGTTTTTCTAAACCCGACAGTAAATTTTTGGTTTGACATTTCAACTCTCTTAGGATAATTCAAGGCTACTTTGTCCACTACATACCAGTTTTTCATTTATGACACCCCAATTACATAGGTGTGTCTGGAACATACCGGTTAAGGTTTTCGGAACAACATCCGGGATGTCCAAGTTTCGTTTCTTGACATTCAAGCTGCATTCAAGCTGCAAATTACCTTAACCACAACACTGAGAAAATTTATCTCTTTGCAATCACCAAATTGGACCTTAAACTATTGAAAATATGTGTGGTAAACTGGATGTGATCCAAGACTTGATATGAAAATTAATCCCCCTATCAGCCTACGCAAACATGGTTAAGGTTAGTAGTTTATAGTGATTCAGCGGACGTTTTGATACCTAGGGCCTATCGCATTCACAGAGGAATAAACCCACATCCAGAGACAAGGCTTTCTCGCATAAAATTGAAATTTCCTTCAGAAAACTGGCTGAAAAGCCCTCGATTGAACGCCTCCACGCAGCCGGGCATCCGGCTGGGCGCTAACCACGTCCAACCCTCATATGCACAGCTAATCCAAGATTCTACTGTGAGAACCACATTGTATTTGTTTAGCCTCATCGAGCAAGCTCATTAGATGGGTTTGACTTGGATACCACGTCCATAGCTTTCTACAGAGTTTCTACTTCATTTCGAAAGGAGCTCAACAGCTTTTCTCAATCACCCGCTGGGAGACGTCTCGATGAATTGTGGATAAACAATAATTTTCGACATTTAATAATGGATGGAACAACCCAGCATCTACCAACGTCGAACAGATTGTCAAAGTCGGAGGAAGTCTCTTGGTACGGGGCGGTATTCAGTCAGCTCCAAGCGCATTGCATCAATCTTCAACTGGCTAATACGACGGAATTAAAATGACAGTGTTGTGATACCAGTCCACGCTCATTTATTCTGTCACATGCAGGGTCTGCGAGGAGCTTGTCAAGCAGCCAGCAGACGTGTAGATGCAAAGGTTCGATCGAAATTAAGCACTGGATATGTTTGGACTTTGGTGTAGTGAGTGCAGTAGCAGAATGGATTGACTCATTTAGCGAATTACAGAGATTTTGTTCCATAGGCTTAGGGACTAAATTACCCTATTAGAGTTTCATAAAATGCGGGTTCGATCACATCAACCCTCGTTTTGCCGCTGCAACTTACTAGAAGCGGCCTTGACCTTGGCTAATATCTGAATAAGTTAAATTAATAACCGTTTACCCTATGAAAACATGAAAATTTGATTAAATAGCGCCGAAAATCCCCGGGCATTTGCATATCCCCAAACCACGCGTTCATTGCTCATGATAGCCCGACAAACATAGGTGTTTGATAAACAGACAGTAACTATAGATAATATACAGCAATCTATTGGATCACTTCGAGCTACGCCAAACCCCAGAACCCAAAATGTTCAAATGGAGGTTTGCCTACAAATGCCAAACACAAATCGTAGGGCTATGCCGGCTTTTACACAAAAGTGTCGGAACTGCTAATTCCTAACGGATTCCAAGGTCAACACCGGCTCAAGGCCATGCGTTTACAAAACCACGTGTTGACATCACCAACACGACCGGCAACAGTGTTAAGAAACGATTATGTTCAGGTTAAAAAGAAAGTGATTTAGGCGCAAAAGCAAAATCAAAAAATGGGGAATCGTATTCCACAACAAAAATGAATAAATCCAGAGTGCTTAAGTGTACACCGGTCAATAGGTCGAGTTTTCATTTGCCGAGATTCACAATGCAAATGAGCCTCAGTGAGAGTGCAGCAGTTTTACAATGCTCGCCTGTTCCACACACGTGAGTCTAACGAAGGAAGACGAGATACTGATTTAGCCTCTTGGAGCATGCTAACTAAGGGCATTTCAATTTGGATAACTTGTGAATGGATGTTTTCGGAGTCTCTAAGCCATTTTGTAATGAGCTCAACCGCTTCATTCAATCACTTTTTAGAGGACGGCTCGACGGTTGATGAGTGGATTGGCAGTAACTTTCGACAGTTTCACCCTGGATGCAAAAATCCAGCATCTACCAAGGGCCCATGGAATTTGCATTTTGCGAGGCGGCATTTGTTCAGTTCCAGCTGCACCGCATCAGGATTCGATTGGTTGGTTCAACGGAATTTAAATGACTGTTCTGAAATGTGATGACAGTCAGGCTCTCCGTCAAGTTGTCGAACATCTAGTATACGAATTTTCAGATCGCCGATTATCATTCGATACTCCTGGACTTGCGTGTTATGACAGCGATTGTGTTCGGTGAATTTTCAAGACAGTATTCATCAAAATCCCACCCAAATCTCACCTATATTTCATAATTTTCGCAAGGCAATGCAATTATATTTCCTCTGAAAGGTTAGTGTAGCCAATCGAAACTAAAAAGCCGAAAATCATCATCAATCCGCGTCTCACAAAACCCGGAATAAACATGCGATTGAAGTTGCCTGCTACTGAGGTCTCCGTCAGAAAAACAACCTCCTTGATTTGTGGGGCAAGTTTGATTCAATGACGATATCTACCAACAAAGTTGCGGTATTCCGATTTCGACAGTATACTCTTCTCGTTCAATTTTCTTCGTTTTATTACTGATTGAACTAGGTAACTAGAGTAAGAATATTTCCATCGCTCTTCATCGATTGTCTGCACCGCCTAGTCAGCGTAGCAACCACTTATGTGCCGACGCGCCAACATATACTCACTGGGACCTACATAAAGGCAAACCGAACCCGTCAAGACACCACAGACTCGCGCGCGCGCAGGGAGCAGGACGTCAACCTCTCCACAAGTCCACGGACAACCATGGAACATAGCAGCCAAGCTGCGGAGAAAACACGTTACCGCAGTCCGGACTTTCACCAAGGGACTCTCACGATAAGTTCCTTTTTGACTTTCTCCCATTTCGCATTGTGTCCATTTTTATACGTGTCGCAACCATGTTTAAAACTTCTATTAGTGCACATTCACCTTCTGATTTGTATTAGGTGTATCATCAGCTGTGCACTAATACTTGCACACAGTTTCGGATTTTATATGGGACGCAAATGAATGCCTAGTTGAAATGGCCCGCTGCAACGGAGTGTGCTGAACATATGACTGACGGATGCCAGGTACCCTAAGAAGGGCGAAATTTGTCCTTGGCTGTCCATTAGTTTTCAGGAAATTCATGAATATAAATTAACGCATTGTGCCTTCTCGAATATCGTATTAACTGAAGTGTGAGGCGATTAGCTGCAGCACATTTAGTTGAAGTAGACCATCACAAACGTTTTTCACCTGGTTTCATCTGAATTTCTATTCAACACCACATTTATGTGCAAAGGAGCGAAATTCCCAAAATCTGCCTGAGCTTGGTTCAAACGGAGTGTGTGATGGAAGACAAACTCGGGGCTAAGATTGATGAAAACGCGGGTGAGCAGCCGAAAAACCAGTTCAATTCGGTTATAATTCAATTAATGAATCAACCAAATGGAATAAACAATGTTTTACCTCGATAAAGATGGGCAGTTTGCTACATTACCCAAACGCTGAATGTTGAGTCTCGAACGGCTGGTGTGCAGTGTGATTAGCTCTCACTAAGTTTGGTCATAGTGCCGATCATCCTTCAATAACGGAAAACCATATTGCATGGTCACGTGTTGACCGGCTCCTCGACTGACTACTCCTGAGGAAAAAGTTTCGCAATTCACTTAAAGTATCATTCCTCTGGCATGTTAGCGAAGCCAATGTAAACTGAAATCCCGGGAAACACTGTACAAAAGTTTCACCCTGTTCGGGAATTATCATCAATCCGCGCCTCACAAAACCGGGAACAAATGTCCGAATGAAGTTGCCTACTACTGCGATCGACCTAACAAGATCCACTTCATCAGATTCTGGAGCAACTTCGCTTGGACGACGAAATCTATTGGCAAAGGGACGGCATTCCGATATGGTCAACTTCTCGTGCAATTTTCGTCGTTATATTCCTGAGTGGACTAGGTAACTAGAGTCTTATTTGATTTCGGATTTTACACGCGACTCAAATGAAGTTAAAATGGTCCGCCGCAACGGTGTGTTGAACTTAATGTTGACGGCAGCTCAGCGGCCCTAAGAAGGGCGAAATATGTCCTTGACTAATACTGAAGAATGGCGAAACCGGGCTGAGCTCCCCAACGACTTTCAGTAGCCTTATGAGTAGGGTGTTATGTCCACCGTTACCATACTTAACACGAGATTTCCAGGCGCTTAACTACTTGACGACGATACATCAAGCATAATTTTGTCAGCGCAAATGTCGGCATGATCCTGATCTTGGTAAGGAACTTAAAGCTCCTTTCTTGCCGAGTAATTCAAATTTCTATGAGTCCGTACACTCTGACATTTTAGCAGAATATTTGAAACAACTATCTTGTTAGTTATATACCAAAAAAGAAGGATACCCGTTTGCCGTGGAGTTGTTTATTAGAAAACACCAGCTGAACATCTACAGATTATCGGGCAGGAAACGAAAACTCTCTCATTCACCTTGTTTTTAAAACCACGAATAACTGTCTTTTTCCTAAACATGTCGTGCCGAGCCTACCTGGATATGCATTGACTGTCACGCAATTGTCAACGAATACTGCAAAGCCGTTCCACAACTTCCTTAATAAACTCTTCCTCCTTTCATTAGATTATTACGGAGTTACAAGTCAATCTAACCAAACTCGCACGCCGCATCAGGTATATCCACGATTACGCATCTTCCCTATTAAAGGTCATGCGGATGTCACCGATTTCCATCAGCCCCCGTCAGGTCTTCCACTATAGCTTATCTTTCGGCAACTCTTGGTTGTCCAATGTATTTCCGAAGCTCATTTCTGCTATATTATTTTTAATCCTGAACCGTGTTGAGTTGCATGGTGTTGGTTAGTAAAACCAAGCGGACCTTGCTAACGATAGCCTTGCTTCCGAGACAACGGTTCACTGCTTCCCGAATTCTGGTAATCATTGGACTTGACCTACCCTCTCATGGGGAATAGTTGTGCTCTCCTAACTTGCAGTTTTCTCTTTAGAACTTGGCTAAACGGCGGTCATACTGTCTCGATCTTTCCTCATTTACTCTGTTAGCTCCCCCCGAAGACAAACGAGTTCATGAACGCAAACAAATTGCCTGATCATGCAGAAGGCGCGAAAGATGACTGTATATCAGCATGAATGGAGACATGCCTGTGATTGGCAGTGTAGAAGTGTGATGAGCAAAAACATTGTCAACTCCATTCACCTACGTCAGCCGCCAGCCACCCCCGATCGTTTATAAGACAGGAGTGTTTTCCATGGAATGAGTCGAATCTGTCGTATCCTCTTTCATCAGATGGCACCGCTTACAGTTCATCACAAAATCCACACCCATAACTTCTCATTCCGGGCCAGTAGGCCTTCGACCGGAAAAATACGTTACGGTGAATCCTGTGTTCATATACTGTGGCCCTCGTATGGAATGACTTGCGGCCAAAGGTGCAGATAATTTGTTTAGCCTATCGTACGTCCATAAAGCAAACCACAGGCAAGGTCTGATTCTTGGTGATGTACGGTTACCTTCCGCGCCTTCTGGTTGATCAGCAAATAGGGTTGTGGCCGGCAGCACTATTGTTTTCGGAGGAGCTGGAAGAGGAAATGAGGAAAAATCGAGGCAACTTGACCACTGTTTAGCAAAAGACTAGAGTGGAAGCTGCAACCAAGGGGCACCACCATTTTCCACAGGGGTGAACGTCAAGTGGAAAGATCATCAGAATGCTGGAAGGAGTATACTGAGGTCGTGGAAGCTGGGCTGTCGAGCTCATGGTAGTCTGACGCTATGGCCCACCGGATAAACGTTTATATGATTCACGTTGGATGTAGGTCGAAAAGAGTTGATGGGACTAAGCTTAGGAGTGACATGAAAGGCGCTACGAATTGCCGAGAATACCTGCATTCGGGGCCAACATGACAGAGCTTAAAGGAAATCGGTGACATGCGATCGGCCCTTTCGTGTCCGGTGGCTTGTGTCTGTTCAGCTAAACTTTTCTAATAAAGAATAATAAAGGACTATCCTCCTTTCACTTGTACATAAAGAACAAGTTAACTAGTTCGGATGTTCTGTATACATGTCACGATATACTCACGAGTAGAACCTTATATCACTTCTAAGGCAATTAGCAAAAACTTCATCACTTCATTAATTCTCGTGTCGGCCTCAAAGCTAGCAAAGCTACTTTTTAAGTGTCGGCCTCAAAGCTAGCAAAACTACTTTTTAACTTATCGCCTCAATGTTGCTGGGCGTTGGTGAAATGCGTTGAAATTATGTTCCCCCTAGCTCACCACATGTTTCGCCATTCTTCTGTATTGCTCTCCGATATCAACTTAACCTGATAATCTATTTGAACA
>NW_008751992.1:559587-560244 GCF_000715545.1 Opisthorchis viverrini | reverse complement strand
ACTCACTCAACCCTGCACTGACGATGCCAACTCGAGCGGTGATGAAAAGTTTGTAATCAAACTGTCAAGGCCGGCGAACACATAGACAACCAAGCAGCATACCGGAGCTACCTATAATCTACAACGTTGTCGATACTAGTAAATCTCCCAGCACTGTTTAATTCCTCATTAATAGCTGGGGTCCACCACCAAACGGCGAATATATCACAACTGCGAATATGTCGATTTTTTACCATGGTTTGATGTGTGATTTTGCGAATTCAATGTCTGGAAATGGCGAATTCCACTTGATTATCGTTTTCGAAGCACTCGATATCCGGATACAGTTTCTGAATTCACTGCTTGTAAACAAAGAGTTTCATAACCAACAAAACCTTGACAAGGCCGATTATTTTTCGCTTTGTTAGTTGAAATCAAAGCAAACAGTACAATCTCAGGGGTCTGGTTCCAATAAAAGTCAACTAGCGGCAACAACAAAAGAAGTGCCTTTTGAAATAATGAGAAGCGTACAATTGTGATATCCATTCGATACCCAGCTGCCTCACAGCATGAGCTGGTACGAGATCTGATATACTAACAAGATACCTGGATGCAGAACACAGAAGCCAAGAATCTCTGGTTCGATTTGGTTCACATTTAGTTGAAACTGAGGGTCAA